>NC_058131.1:295693032-295730014 GCF_016433145.1 Gracilinanus agilis | reverse complement strand
GGGAGGGAGGGAGGGAGGGAAGGAAGGAAGGAAGGAAGGGAGGGAGGGAGGGAGGGAGGAAGGAACAGAGGGAGGGAGGGAGGAACGGAGGGAGGGAGGGAGGAATGGAGTGAGGAAGGAGGGAGGGAGGAAGGGAGAGACTTTTTCCTGAGTCTAATAATGAAATTACCAATATTTTCCTATATTTCCCCCAATCATAAGGCATTCTCCAGTCTATCACTGTGTGCCCTTCTTATTACTTGGTAGTAACAATAAATTGCTATACACTCTATGACTGCCCTCCATTACTAAAGGACAGCGCAATGGCTACTATACTTCAGAAGTATCCAGGAGAGAGTTGGGGTGGGCTTGCTGAGCACTGGGGTTACTACTAGCCAGCCTGCTGATTTGGGCTATCCCCTACCCAGCTTCCTAGAAGAGACAGAGGAGGCACCTGTGCCCAGTTCTAATGAGCCTGTGGAAATGGATAGGTCACATATAAGCCAATTATTGCTAACAGACTGGTTTGGGGAAATCATTTTCCCTGGAACCAATTGAAGCCCATTTTGGAGATAAAAGGGACAGTGCATCAGTCTCTGTGGTCAGAAGCAGCTTTTATGCATTTCATGGAACAAGGAGAATGTGAACTGTTTGAAACTGTGAAAATGGGGTTTGGCCAGATTGCTCAGTCAAGGCATTTAAAGGGTCTCAGCGTGACAGTCTACTCAAAACCTAGCACCTCATTTAAACATAGGTACAGATATTAGCATTTATCTCTCTTATGTGAATTCTCTGTACTATGCTGGTATATATTGCAACATGTGTCATATTTAGTGCTTTACAAATGTTGACCCCTCACTCACATTCCAATTACTCATAAAAATAGAAGATAAATGGAACCTGAATAATTGAAATCCCTAAACAATCCAAATACCTTATTTTTAAGCATAAATTTTACCTCCTCAGCCTTAAGGACAAGAAATCAACCTGAATGGTGAAAGGTATGACTCAAAGGAGGGCCACTATAACAAACTGCTTCTGTTTCAGAGTTTACCTCCCAAACTTGGCTCTATAATCTTCAAAATATTACAGTAGTGTGGCCAAACCAGCCTATATTCGCATGAAAAAAAGGGGGGAGTAGAGATTGGTCCAGTCATACGTGAAGATTGGCAGAATTCAATCCAATTCAATAAACATTTATTAATCAAGGCACTGTGCCAGGTTTAATGATTACAAAGATAAAATAAAATACCCCTTGTCCTCAAAGAGCTAATTATTCCACTAGAGGATTATAAGTTGTATAATGATAAATATGATGCAAGGTGAAAAAAGGAAAGGAACAAAGGAGGGACTGGGCAAACTGCTTCAGAAATATTCAAGGAAAATCTTAAGGGAAAGGTACTACCTGAGCTGAGCCCTAAAGGGTTATAGCAAAAGTGAAAGGTAGATATGAGGGGAGAGCACACTCCAAGCATGGGAACTCCTGAAAACTCACAGTGGAAAGTAAAGTGAGAAGTACCAGGAAACAATGTACACAGTACCTGTAATATTTTCGATGGTAATCTACTATGAAAGCCTCGGCTTCCTCTGAGCAATACAATGATCCACCACCATTTCAAAGGTCTCATGATGAGAAATGCTATCCAACTCTAAGAGAGAATTGATGAACTCTGGGTGCAGATTGAAGCATATTTTTTCTCTTAATTTTTCTTGCTCCTCCCCCCCCCACACAATATGGCTCATTTTGAAATGTTTCACATGATTTCATATGTATAATAGGTATCATATTTCTTGTCTTCTCAATGGATAGGAGAGAAGATGGAAGGAAGGAGAAAATTCAGAACTGAGAATTTAAAAAACTTTGAAAACTTAAAAGAAAAGAAAAAAATTCATGGAGGTGAGAGACAGAATTTAGAATCCAAGGAATAGTTGAAATTATAGTCTAGCTTGGCTGGAACATAAAGTATATAAAGGAAAGTAATGAGAAATAAGGTTTGAAAAGCCTTCTCACTGCTACACTGAGTTAGTATTTTATCCCATAAGCAATGAGGAAATTCTGAAATTTTTTGAACAGAGGAGTGATATAACCAGGTCTCCAACTTGGGAAAATAATTTCGGCCTTTATAAGAAGAATGGATTTATGAGGGAAGAGACTAAAGGCAAGGAGCTAATTATGATAATATAGGAAAGTGGTGATGAAGTCCTGAACTAAGGTTGTGGTCATGGGAGTAGAAAGAAGACTGGACATAAGAAATACAATGAAGAGGACTCAGTAATAGATGTCTTTTGACTCATGCACAAATTGGATTTAAGTGAGGCAGAGATGCACAGTGTCCTCAACTTTACTCTCTCTTCCAGAGTCAATAAGGTCCAGTGGCAATACAAAAGTCAAGGCAACTGGTTATGGCTCAGGATGCAGTAGTTATGTCAGTTGGTTTTGCTTAACTGTTTTTATTGTCTTAAGGCTAGGTAGGATCTGGGAGAGGGATCAGGGAATGAATGTAACATGAAAAATCATCAGTGAAACCTTTTTTAAGGGAAATCAAGTTATAAAAATTTGGAGATTTGAACAAAGAAAAATAATGAAAGAAACTAAAGTAGAATCTCCACAAGATTCCCCCACCAAAAAAAAAAAAAAGCAAAGAAAAAGACTTTGGTATCTAAGCACTCCATGGCACCTGCTTTCACCATTTTCATGGCTTTTGAAACAAATTGTTCTCATCCAGTCCTTCTGCTGGGGAAAATCTTTCCTTACCTGAGAGCAACATCTCTAACTCATCTATGGGTTTGAGGCCTATAGAGACCTGATCCTGGTTTAGCCCACCTACCAAGACAGTTTTACCAGAGTGTGGTCTCTGCTCAAGCAACAGTTTCTTGGAGCCATAAGTGAAATCTGGGCAGCAATTGAACACCAAAGATAGATGAGTGGCTCTGAAAAGGGTTTGGCAAGCCCTCATACCAAAAGCACTAGTATTCTCTGAATATTCCATCCTAAGGTATTGGAAAATAAGGGAGAAAGAAGATGGCTTCAAAGATGGCTCCAAAGTTATCAATACTAAGTGACTAAGAGAATAGTGGTGCCCCTCAATAGAAATAGGAGAGTTTGAAATAGATGAGAGATTTTTTTTTCAGGTGTGGGGTATAGATGATGAGTTCATTTTTGGACATTCGAATGACAAAAAGAAAGGTTTTCAAAAATGTGAAACCAAAATATTCATAATAGAATTGTGGAGGAAAGGAGAAAGAAAGGAACGGGAAAGAAAGGGAAGGGAAGGGAACAGAAGGGAATGGAATGGAATGGAAGGGACGGAGGAAGGGTATTCCAAGAAATAGAAAATGAATAAATAAATTGTGGCATATGGATGTCATGGTGTATTACTGAATAGCAAGAAACAACATCAGGAGTTTGGAGAAATATAAGAATACTTTCCTAATCTGATGCAAAGCCAAGAAAGTAGAACTGAAAAAAACAATATTTCCCAATGACTAAAATCATATAAGTGACAACACTAAGATACATCAGAAATCACATTAAACATATAGTTCAGCCTTGGTTCCAGAAGACATAAAATAACTTACACTTCCCTAATCCCAAAGGAACAAATTAAATAATATAAGTAAAGCTAGGCACTTTGCCAGGTGTTATTATTACAAAGACAAAAATGAAACAGTTCCTTTGCAGACCTTAATGTGCTATACAAATATTAGCTATTATTATTATTACTATCTATCTCTAGAAAGGTAGTGAATTGCAGTTAAAGGATGTTTCACCTGTTATAAAATTCCTGGTTATGTTGGTTGGTTTTGTTCAACTGCTTCTATTGTCTTAAGGATAGGATCTGGGAGAGGGATCAGGGAATGAATGTAACATAAAAATCCATCAGTGAAACATTTTTAAGAGAAATCAAGTTATAAAAATTCAGAGATTTGAAAAAAGAAAAAGAATTAAATAAACTAAAGTAGAATCTCCACAAGATCCCCCCACCAGAAAAAAGAGGAAAAGAAATCTAATTAAGCAACTCTGTGACAAAAACTCAGTAAAATTTTCTTCTTGGAATGGAGTAGATAAAGTCCATTATCTACAACATGTATAACAGCTACAATATGTATGCCAAAGATCTGGGTCATAGGACTGAAAACAAGATTATATTCTTCAAGACAGCAACCTATGGGCATAGAGTCTGAGAGGTAAATTGTCTCTTAAGAGATAGCATGATATACTTTAAAAACATTAGTTTCCAAGTCAGAAGCCTTAGTTTCAAATTTTGGTTTAGGCCACATCCTAGCTCTGTGACCTTGGGCAAGTCACATACCCTTTGGAAAATATTTCCTTATTTATGAGATTTTTGTTGATTGTTCAGTTGTTTTCAGTCATGTCTGACTCCATGATCCAATGTGGGGTTTTCTTGGTGAAGATACTGGAATGGTTTTCCATTAATCTCTCTAGCTCATTTGGAAAATGAGGCAACTAAAGCAAACAGGATAGAGTGACTTGCCCAAAATCACGTAGCTAGCAAGTGTCCAAGGCCAGATTGAATTTAGGAAAATGAGTCTTCCGGACTTCAAGCTAGGTACTCTATCCATTACACTACCTAACAGTCCAATCTATAGATTTAGGATCATAGTATTTAACCTTACTTTGATTGCATCAAGTCCTAGAACACTGTCAACTTCCCTAAACAAAACCCATAATTGCTCAAAAGAGTGTGATGTAACTATCTATATGGGGAAAAGAAATAAATGAAGAATATGGTATATAGTTGGATGGACCACCTTTATAAAGTTAATTCATCAGTATGTATATTTCAGAAAGCCACTGCAAATAGATAAAGATAAAGGTCCATAATTGAATAAAAAGAGAAGAAAGGGATATATTGTTTTAAACTAACCTATTCTTTTATGATTCCAAACTTTTCCTTGAAACAAAGACCCATGTTGATATTCCTCTAGTTATCTCTATTGCTCCAAATCACAGAATGCCACAGACATCAAAGTCTTCAGGTACTATGTGTAAATGATATGTGTGAGAGGAATTGAACTTATTCTGCTCAATACCAGAAGGAAGAACTAGGAACAACCTGTGGAAGTTGCAAAAAGGTAGACAATGACAGGAAAAACTCTTAACAATGAGAGCTCTCTAAAAGTAGAAAGAACTGCCTAATACTTCACCATCTCAGATTTGAACTCTTCAAGAGCTTGTGACCCATTTTCATTTTGGGGGGAAGGCTTGGATGTCTTTAATTGTTTATCCTCCTCTGTTTTCTGAGTTTTTTCTGTGCAGAAGCTATCAAGTGTTAGAGCTTTTTTCTTGGTCTTCTTGTGGTTTATTTCTTGGGCCTTGCTTGGCGTCATTATGCTTTCTCAGCCAGAAGTCTGAGGAAGGCAATCTAATTCTCTTTGTATGGAGTTAGGGAGCAGTTTTTCCCTGAGGCTACTTTGTGAGACTCCTGGCTTCCATATCTGCTAGGCCTTTGCTGTCTGCGGCCCTCTCAGCCTCATCTTCACTCCCCAGCCTCCTGGGGTCTCTGGTCTAGCTGTTTTCAGGGTCAAGCCCTAGTGGTCCTAGTTGGCTGCCCAGAGCCCAGAAATTGGCCCACGCTTGCTCCTCCACCTGAGTTTTTCCCCTGAGTCTCAGCGTGCTGAGCTGCTTCCACTGTCCACTGCCTCTCTCAGCCCCACTCCCATGTCCAAGGTCTGAGTTTTCCAGCTACCTGGGGTCTCAGGTCTTGCTGCTCTCAGAGGCAAACTCCTAGTGGTGCCAGTTAGCTGCCAAGGAGCTAGATTTTACCCTCTCACCCCCCAACAACCCCCTCGCTCTAACTCTGGTACTGTGGGTGGGATGGGGGAGGGTTGATCAGCTCATGTTTTGATGGGAGCTATTTCCCCAGCTTATAGCGTGGAAATGCCCAAATCCCACGTACCTTCGATACCACGCCCTATTGTGGGGTCCCTTCTTTCATCTGGATTTGGCTTTTTGTCCTTTGGAGGTATGCTGGTGGTCGGTAGTGAGGAGAGTGGCTCTGCAGCCATCTTAACCTGGAAGTCCTCTGCCTAATACTTCAGGAGATAATGGGTTCCCCCTTACTAAAGGTCTTTCAACAAAGACTTAATGACCACTCACTGGGTACGTTGTAGGGGAGAATAATTATTTAGTATGAAGTTAGCCTAGATTGATGCTAAGATCATCTCTAACTCTGAAATTCTGTGATTGTGTGATGCATACTTTTTTAAAACAACTTTTGCCATTTCTCAGAGTGGAATAATAGATAGCAGTTTTGGAGCTCTGGACAAGTTTCCCAAAATATGCTCTCAAATCAACTCATTAAAACAAATTCAGTTGCAGAGAGGGCCCAAAGTCTTTTTTAATCAAAAAGTTTATCAGTTGAACAGATCAGATACACAACATAAAGAAGCAAATTAACATAGTAATATAGTGTTAGATAAACCCAAGAATATAAAGTATTGGACTAAGGACTCACCATTTAATAAAAAATGCTTTGAAAATTTGTGAGCTGTCTGGGAGAAAATGGATTCATATCAACATCATGAACCACATACCATAAAAAGATCCAAATGGATAAAGGGCCTAACCCTAAAATGTCATATAAATTAGAAGAGGAAAGAAAGAGATATATTTTACAACAATACATAGGGGAAAGTTCCCTAGATAAGGAAAAGAAATGACCACAAAAAATAAAATAGACAATTTCAATTACATAAAATTAATTTTTTGCACAAGAACTTTATAACTAAAAATAGAAGGAAAAGTCAACTAGGAAAAAAATCTTCATAGCAAATTTCTCTAATAAAGATGAGATAACCAAAATCCATAAGGAAAGGATACAAATATGTGAGAACAAGAACTATCTACAATAGAAAAATGATAAAAGGCTATAAATAGGCATTCATGAAAAGAGGAAATATAGCTATCAACAACCATATAGGAGGAAAGGGTGGGAAATACCCCAAATCACAGGCAATGAGATAAATACAAATTTAAGCAACTTTGAAGTTCCTCCTTACAGTCATCAAACTGGAAAGATAATTTTTTAAAAAGATAAGACTAATTGCTGGAGGGTTTGTGGAAAAACAGGCATATTCTGAGTAGAGCTGTGAATTAGTCCGATCATTCTGGTTATGGTATATGAATGTAATCATATATTACTGTGCCAAAAGAAATTACAAAAATGAAATTTTTCTGATAAACCTAGAAGAACTTGCATGAATTCATGCATATAGGTGCAATAGCTGGTCACAACTACAGAAAACTGATTATGTAACATACTTTTCACCTCTTGGCAAAGAGGTTCTGCCGTATTAAATCTGATAGATACTTTTTTTTAAACTGCACATAATATTCAGGATTTTAGATATTAGCCTCTTTTTTATTCTTTGTCCTCATGTTCATATTTGATGATATTTGTCAACTTCGTAATTTTTTTAAAAAGACATGTCTTAATTAAAAAGAGTTCCAGAAATGTTTTGAGCAAGGTTGCATCACTGCAATAACAATGGAGCTCCCAAAATGACTACATTGGAGGACAAAATTTGTGTATACAAGTCCTAGTAGGTTGGTTTAAAAAACTGATGAAACAATTTTGCATGATGGTTAGAGAGTTTATCTCAAAACTTGGGTTCTAGTCCTACCCAGATGGGTTGTGTGACTTTGGGCAGGTACTTAAACCTCTCAGTGACACAGATGACTTTTTAAGACTATTAAATTGCAGAGAAGGTTCTGACCTTCCTTGGTAGAAAAAGTTTCTTACCATTAGCTCCTTACAGCAATTATAACACAGTTCTGGCCTGAAAAAGGGGGAAAAAGTAGTTCCATCACTCTCAATCCAAAGCCAACTTATAATTTACATCTTACAGACCAGAACCACCCAGTTCCATTAAACCATGTCTTTCCCAGTAGAACATATCTACTGGGTTCCAAGATACAGATGGCATAAGTGACTACATTGATTATAATAAAAAGTATCAATAGAGTCATTCTAAGGCTGCTCACCTCGTAGAGCTGGCCTTACAAAGCAGCTACCATCTACATGGGACTCGGAAGGTCTGTGTATAAACAAACACACACCAAATAATTTCCTCCCCAGCAGCCTTTCTGAGATGACTGAAATTCTACTTTTAAATTTTATTCTTTCAGTTTTATAGATGATCCCCAGTTAAAATGCAAATGCCCAAAGGAATAAAACAATGCATTAAGTTCATTGAGTTATATTTGAAATAACCAACTAAATCTAAAGTGGTAGCTAGGAACAAGTTTTGATAGGCAAAAACATGAAAACAATAATGAAGACACTGGACAGCTAGGGGTGAGGAGGAGCAGGACAACAAGGGCAACAGGGGTGGGAGTCCTCTGGATAAACTCTTATTTGATTTTTTTAACTCTTATCTCCCATCTTAAAATCAATACTATCTACTGGTTCTAAGGCTTAAGAGTGGTAAGGGCTAAACATTAGGAGTTAAGTGACTTGCCCAGGGTCACATAACTAGGAAATGTCCAGGGCCAAATTTGAACCCAGGACCTCCCATCTCTGGGCCTAACTCTATCCACTAAGCTACCTAGCTAGCTATCTCCACTCCTCTCATTCCTATATCACTTTAACATACACAAATAGTTTTCCCACATAAATTTTCCAAAATGGTCAATACATTATTATTTGCATTTTAATAGTGCAGAGATTGAGTTGTAGAAGGGTTCAGAGACTTGCCCACAACATACCGGTAGAAAGTAGTAGGGGAAGGATTCAAATATTGTAGTCAGGTCTCACATAGACCAAATGGAAGCTTGAGATCCTGACCTATGCTACTTTTTTTCCTTTGCTTTGTCATCCCAATCTAATGAAGTCTCCAAGAAAAAATGTAAAGATAGCTTATATCTAAGTTATCCCCAAATCTGAGTTAGAGTACCCAAATCCTGTAAAGGAAATCAAAGTACAATGATTACTGAGTATTAGACAGCCTTAATTTCACCTTGCAGAAAATGCACAAGATGCCAAAGATCTCAGAAATCTATCAACAAATAGAGAAGCACAAAATGCTCAAAGTAGTCCATCAGTTCTGCTTGCTACCAGGGCAACCCCCTGTCATTTTGATGTCCCCCTCTCTCCCAGAATCCTACACAATCTTTGTTAGATGTGTAGTTCCACATAGTGATTTAAACTCTTACCTCAAGAAGGAACCATACTTTGACTGAAGGGATGTCCATCAATTGGGGAATGCCTGAACAAATTGTGGCATATGATGGTGATGGAATATTTTTGTGTTCTAAGGAATGATGAACAGGATGATTTTAGAAACATCATGAAAGACCTACATGAACTGATACAGAGTGAAACAGAGAGAATCAGGAAAACATTGTACACAGTAACAGTAACATTGTAAAATGATCAAATGTGAGAGACTTGGCTATTATCAGCAATCCAATGATCCAGGACAATTCTAAGGTACTTATAACAAAGAATGCTATCTGCCTCCAGAGAAAGAAATTTTGGAATAGGAATGCAAATGGAAGCATACAATTTTTCACTTGTTTATTTGGATTTATGTTTTGGGGTTGGGTTTTATAAGATTATTCACTTACAAAAATGAACAATAAGGAAATATGTTTTGCATGATAATACATGTATAAACTAGATTGAATTGCTTGCCAATTCCAGGAACAGAGAGAAAGAGGGGAGGGAGGCAATTTGGATCATATAACTTCAGAAAATTTATTTGGAAATTTGTTATTATGTGTAATTTGTAAAAAAAATTTTAATTTTTTGTAATTTTTACAAATTACATGTCATTTTTAAAAAATTATTTTTTGAAAAAGTTTGTAAACATTTTTTAAAAAATAAAATAAAATTTTGAGCTAAAAAAAAGGAAACATCCTTTGGAAGTAAAGACTCTTCTCATCATTCCCACAGAATCTAAATAACTCACTGGTTTTGTACTTTGAGCAGAATATTGAACAGGAACTCTGTATACTGTCTTTCTTTTTTTATGCTCAAGGATCAGGATACATCATGAAATCTCATTGCTCTTGAAGGTCAACAGCCTAAATTCTAAAACTCAGGAACTTTTGAACTTAGAATGACTCATTAATCAACTCTTAAAGCTAATGGTACCAAAGAAATTTCTCTTTTCTACAAAATGGCTAGATTCTTATATCACTTTGCAAAGGGAATTCAAAATCCCACCTTCTACCTATAGGATGTTGGGGTTTGGGAATCTTGTACTCTCTTCTCAGTTTATATGCAAGCATATGTCTCCCCACTGCCAAGTTGTTCACCTATAAGTTGCCATTGCTACCACTGATTGGAAAGTTTAAAGGTATGAAAAACTTCTCTACTCCCCTTTTAGTTCTTTGGAAGAAGATGTGAAGGAAAGAACAAAAAGTTTGTCTTAAACTTTTATTAGGCACAAGGAAAAGTGGCTAGTTTTTCAATCATCCAATCACCCATTCAAACATCTGATTAGAAGTTCCTTATGTTCCATCAGTATGATTGAGGAACTCTTCAATTTGAAAAAGGGCTAACAATGGTGATCACTGTAATTTCAGGTATAAATTCATCAGGAAATTTTATCAGGTTAATTGGGGAACTCCTCATTTTGATTAGTGTTGCTCCCTCACACTCACATCTTCTGGTCCCAAGTCAGAAGCTCTATCTACTCTGAAGTCAGATTTTACCCACTTCATAATTTTTCTGAAGGTCAGTATTGGCCATAGATTTCTGTGCTAGAATAGGAAACACATCCATGCCCCAGAATCTATTTCGTTGTAGAAGGAATATGAGTCATATTGTAGAATTAACGTGATGATTAATTAAAATCATTAATTTTTTTAACTAAATTCAACATTCTGATATTTCCCTGTATAACTGGTCTTTCTGTTTTCAGGCAGATTGCTTTGCTTCCATTCTTCAACTGTGGGAAGAGTGGAGAGATGGTTTGAGTTTATGCCTATCCCAAGTTATACACTTTTGATTTTTTTTTAACTGACCTCATTTAGCAGGGTGGAAGTCAGCTTTTCCTGGTCTATTAAGACTTCAATAAAATCATTCGTTTATAGTTAACTGGAATAGTATTCACATTTAGACCTGCATATTAATTGACTGATAATGAGATGATAAAGCTGCTTCTCTCTGCAGGTGTACCAATCAATTTCAATGAAACTGAAAAAATGAGTTCTTTTCTTATTGCGACTGAAATTAAAAAGTGATTTATATTTTCTAATAAAGTGGTTTTCATTGATCTCTTTCTGAAAATGTATGGTTTCATTTGCACCCTTTTAAATTATAATAGTTTCCGTTTGTAAAAGAATGATTTTCCAATATAATTTTTGGCTCCAATTGATGATTAACTTTAATATAGATTTGTTGGAGAAGGGTGGGGGTATGGAAGGAGTAAGAAGTGCATATACCACCAAAATTGCTTACTTTTAATGAATTTTAAACCTAAAGACAACAAAATGCTTCACTTAAAACACAACATTGGCAGGGGAAGTTGTTTTTCTCAAGAAATCCATTTTTCTATTTTACAAATTTCCCTTTTGTCTTAGACTTTTTCATCTGTACCAATTGTTTTTTGTTCCTGTTATTAGCCACTCTAGCCGCAGGGCTAATGTGGGAAAGCTTTTTGCCTGTCACCAATAACAAATTCCAACTTGGAGATGCTTGTGGGGTCCTGTTGTTATCTGTTGAATTCTTCTGGCAGATGTGGGAACCCGTGGAGCAATTAGATTTCACTTTAATTTATTATTATTGTCTTCCAAGCCATAATAATTAAGCAACCATGAAAGGAAGCTATATTCTGAACATGTGTTCAAATATCGCAGAGTCAGGAGTAGGTACTGAGGGATCAGAATATAGCTTGCTTCCCTTCTGGCCACAAGGCCAAAGGCTGGGGATTCCTAGAGTCATTCTATAATAGATAAAGTACACAGGACTGAATGAAAGAACAAGTTAGTCATACTTGTCTTTCTGTAAACAGTAATCTAAGGTAAACAGATGAACTGGAAGTTTTGTCTTATTTACCAGTAAAGAGGGGCAAAATAATTTCCAGAAAGGGCAGCCATTACTAAAAGATTGTCTATATAACATAATCTAAGGGAAACCAGGAAATCTCCATAACTCCAAAATGTTTTCTAGCCCAAAAGCCCTGGTGCCTAAAATTATATGAAGCGGTCTAGATTCATCTCTCTGGAGTAAGCATTGCCCTTTCCCTATTTTGCTTCTAAAATATCACTAGAAATGCAAATTAAAACAACTCTGAAGTACTACCTCACCCCTATCAGATTGGTCAATATGAAAGTAAATGAAAATGATCGATGTTGGAGGGCATGTTGCAAAACTGGGCCAACTAATGCATTGCTGCTGAAGTTGTGAACTGACCCAACCATTCCAGAGGACAATTTGGAATTTGACCAAAGGGCTACAAAACAATGCATACCCTTTGATTCAGTAATACTACTAGTAGGTCTGTATCTATATCCTGTATACTATCCTGTATAGTAGGAGTGATCCAAAAAAAGGGGTGGAAGGGACCTACTTTTACAAAAATATTTATAGCTGCTCTTTTTGTGATGGCAAAGAATTGAAAATTAAAGGGATATCCATCCATTGGGAAATGGCTGAACAAATCGCGGTATATGATGGTGATGGAATACTATTATGCTGTAAGGAATGATGAACAGGGTAATTTCAGAAAGAGCTAGAAAGACCTTTATGGACTGATGCAAAGTGAAATGAGCAGAACCAGGAAAATATTGTGGAATGATCAAATGTGACAGACTTGGTTATTATTGGCAATACAGTGATCCAGGACAATCTGAGGGACTTATGAAAAAGAATGCTATCTACTTCCAGAGAAAGAACTGTTGAAGTCAGAATGCAGATGGAAGCATATGATTTTTCCATTTGGTTCTTTGGGTTGATGTTTTGGGGGTCTGGTTTTATAAGATTACTCACAAAATGAACAATATGGAAACATGTTTTGCATGATAGCACATGTATAACCCAAACTGAATTGCCTGCCAGCACTGGGAGGGGGAAGAGAAGGGAGGAAGAGAAATAAGTTTGATCATATAACTTGGGAAAACTTCTGTAGATATTTGTTATTGCATGTAATTTGCATGTTTTACTCCATTATTTTACATGAATTACTGCATTTTTATGTTCTTTAAGCTCAACTGACCACTCACTGCAGCAAGGCAATCCTATATCACCCTAATGGATTCTATATCCTCCTCACCACAGCAATTCTTCCAAATCTCTATGCTTTTTTTCTTTCCGTATCACCCCTCCCCCAACCGTATCAGTTAAGGAACTTGCCTTATCTTTCTCTGAAAAAAATTAAGTCATTCAAAACATTTTCCTTCTTCTCCATTTCTCCTCATTTCATATTACCCTGAAAACTTACTAGCTTTGAGGCTTAGGAAAATCACTTCACCTTATATCAGTTTCCTCAACTATAGAAGGAAAACATTGGACTCAATGACCCTTAAGGTCATTTCCAGCTCTAATCCTATCCTCCTATGATCTCAGATTCATTATCTTTCCAAAAATAAAACCCATCCTTCTTCCAAAAGTCCCTATGACTATTGAGTTCACCTGGAGTGAATTGCATACTGGGATCTAAGATGGCAGAGTGAAGGATGCTCCACTCTCCAAAATCCTCCAGACAGAGACAGAGACAGAGACAGAGATAAAAAGAATAAGAAATCACCTCAAAATGAAGAAAAGCAAGAGGAAACATTTCAATGGGGTTAAGAAGAGGGAGTAGCCCAGGCAGCAAAATATCTATAAGAACCAGCCAAACTTGAACTCACACAATACACTGCTAATCCACCAGAGGCAAAAAAGCTGCACAATCGCAAATCGACCTGAGACACTCAATAAAGATAGAAGGCAGAAAGGACAGGGTGGGGAACCAGTCCAGCCTAAGCTACTCAGTATTGGTAGAAAAGGCAGAAAGAGCAGGAACTTATGTACTCCCACATGGAATCATAGTGCCTAAGGGAGCAAAGTGGCAGAATGAGGTACTCACTTAATCTTTGTTACATTAGTAGCAACATCAGACAGAAAACCAATGTAATTCCTCTTGGCCTGAGGCAGTGAAGTATCAGAGTAACTGAGGCAGCAGAGCCACTTGGCAAGGCAAGGTAAGTAGCAAAGTGGGGACCTGCCCAGTTCATGAAAAAAAAAAAAACAGGGGAACCAGTAACACAGAGAGCTGAATCTAACTGGACAAAACAGTTACAAGCCTCCCCAGAGCAAGCTAGCAGGACTGCCCCTTCTATAGATATATCATGGGAAACGAGGGAAACAAAGACTGCCAGGCCTACCCCAACTACTGGAAAAGAGTACTTTGTAAGCTTGGAACAGTACTTCTTCTACCCTAAGAGCAGAGAAGAATCTCAACAAAAAGATAAGGTAACAAGGAGGAAAAACCTAGAAAAATGAACAAAAGACAAAGAAAAAAACCTGACCTTAAAAAGTTACTTTACTGACAAATAAGATCAAAATATGAACTTAGAAGAAAACAACAATGCCAAAAAGGGACATGTGAAGCCCCAAAGGAAAGTGTGAAAGGATGTCAGGCCGCAAAAGAACTCCTGGAAAAACTTGGAACAAAGTTAAAAAATCAAATAAGAGTGACAGAAAAACTCAACAGCTGAGAGAGGGCAGTTTACTAAAGAAATCAACTCCTTAGAAACTAGGATAAGCCAAAAGGAAAAGGAGACAAAAGATATACTGAAGAAAATAATTCTCTAAGGAATAGAATGGACCAAAAGAAAATGGAAGTTAAAAAAATTGAAGAAAACAGTGTTTTAAAGAGTAGAAATAGACAAATGGAAAATGAAACACAAAAACTCAAAGAAGAAAATAACTTCCTAAAAATTAGGATTAGGCAAATAGAAGCTAATGAATCCATATGACATCAGGAAACAATAAGACAAAGTCAAAAGAATGAAAAAATAGAAGAAAATATAAGTGGAAAAACAACTGGCCTGAAAAAATTGATCCAGAAGAGATAAACTAAGAATCATACTAATGTCCTCAAACAAGAAAGGAAATTAGAAATTTAGATAATACACCAATCACCTCCTGAAAGAGACTCCCAAACAAAATATTCCAAGACTATTATAGACAAGTTTTGGAACTCTAAGGTTAAGGAAAAAATACAGCAAGCATCTAGAAGAAAACAATCCAAATATTGTAGAGCCACACTCAGGATTGCACTGGAGCTAGCAGCTGCTGTATTAAAGGATCAAAAGGCATGTAATATGATATTCTGAAAGACAAAGAATCTAGGACTATAACCAAGAATTATATAACAGGCAAAACTGAGCAAAATCTTCCCAAGGAAAAAAATTTACATTTAACAAAATAGTGTAATTTCATACTTTCCTGACCAAAATGACAGAACTGAAAAGAATATATGATGACTATATAAGGGTTTTAACAAAGTGCAATTCATACCTGGAAAGGTGATTAAGTTACTAAAAAAGTATAAGATATATGAAGCACTTAATATATTTAAGAACTTTAACACTATTAGTTCAATAAAAAGAGTATATGTAGAAAGAAAGAAGGAAGGGAGCTGAATAGGATGGGCTGATATCCCCACCAAAAAAATCAAGGGACAGGAAACAGAAACTACTTGGGAAGAAGAAAAATAGAAAGGGAGTAGGGAGTAAACTATCTCTCATGTAGAGGTACATCAGAGTCAATATAGTGGAGGAAAAGATGGCAGGAGCAGTGAGCTATGCTTGAACTACTTACACTCATCAGAATTAGCTCTAAGTGGGAATAACACAGTTGTATAAACCTAATTTAACCTATAGGGAAGTAGGAGGGTAGGGGAATAAGAGAAGACACGGTAGGGACAGACACAAACAAAAAGGAGGGTGAATTAGGGGAAATGGTGGCCCAAAACAGGAAAAGATGAGAGAGAGAGAGAGAGAGAGAGAGAGAGAGAGAGAGAGAGAGAGAGAGAGAAGAGTAAAGGGAGAAAAATAAGATGGAAAGAAAAACACAATAATCATAACTATAACTATGAATGGGATGAACTCCCCCATGAAATGAAAAAGGGTAGCAGAGTGGATTAAAAAACAGAATCCTGAAATACATTTAAAGCAGTGACACACACACAGAGTAAAAGTAAGGGACTGGAGCAGAATCTACTATGCCTCAGCTAAAGTAAAAAAAGTAATCATGATCTCAAACAAAACTAAAGTAAAACTGGATCTAATCAAAAGAGATAAGGAAGGAAATTGCATTTTGATAAAAGGCACCACAGACAATGAAACAAATCAATATTAAACATATATGCACCAAATGCCACAGTGTCAAGATTACTAGATGAAAAGTTACATGAGCTACAAGGAGGAAATAGAGAGTAAAATCTTACTAATGAGAGATCTCAACCAACCAACCAGTCCCTCTCAGAAGTTAAATCCAACCAAAAATAAACAAGAAAGATGTTCAGGACATAAATAGAACTTTAGAAAAGTTTGAGATAATAGAGCTCTGGAGAAAACTGAATGGGAATAGAAAATAATGCACCTTTTTCTCAGCAAGACATGACACTTTCACCAAAATTGACTTTATAACAGGACATAATAACCTCTCAACCAAATGCAGAAAAAGAGAAATATTAAATGAATATTTTTCATATCATAATGCAATTTTTATTACAACAGAAGGACTAAAATTAATTGAAAAATAAATAATCATCCTAAAGAACAAATAAGTCAAAGGACAAATCATAGGAACAATCAATAATTTGATTAAAGGAAATGACAATTAGGAAACAACATACGAAAATTTATGGGAGACTGTCAAAGCTGAACTTAGGGAAGATTTGTATCTCTAAATCATCAATAAAATAGAGAAAGAACAGATCAATTAATTGGGCATGCAACAGTGTGGGGGAATGCTAGAAAAAGAACAAATATAAAATTTCCAATTAAATACCTAACTGGAAATCCTGAAAATCAAGAGAGAGATTCATAAAACTAGTAAGATAAGGATATGGTTTTATGAAAAAATAAATAAACTATATAAACCACTGGTTAATTTGATTAAAAAAAGAAAGAATAAAACCAAGTTATCAGAATCAAAAATGAAAAAAAGTAAAGTCACCAGCAATGAGAAGAAATTAAAGCAATTATTGGAAGTTATTTTGCCCAACTATATGCTAATAAATCTGACAATCCAAGTGAAATAGATGAATATTTACAAAAATAAAAATTACCCATATTAACAAAGAGGAAAGGGAATACTTAAGCAATCTCATCTCAGAAAAAGAAATTGAACTGATCACTAAAGAATTTCCTATGAAAAATTCCCCAGCACTGGATGGATTCTGAAGTGAATTTTACCAAACATTCAAAGAATAACTAAAGCCAATACTGTATAAACTATTTGGGAAAATAGGAGAAGAAGAAATCCTTCCAAATTCCCATTCCCATTTTTATGACACAAATATGGGGCTGATACCTAAACCAGGAAGAGCTAAAACAGAGAAAGAAAACTATAGACCAATCTCCCTAATGAACATTGATGCAAAAAATGTTAATAAAATGCTAGTAAGGAAATTATAGTATCATATCACCATGATCATAAACAATGACCAGGTAGGTTTTATAACAGGAATGCAGAGATTGTCAAATATTAGGAAAATCATCAATATAATAGAGCATATCAATAACAAAATCAGTAGAAACTATATGATTATTTAATAGATGCATAAAAAGCTTTTGACAACATATAATACCCATTCCCTATTTTAAAAAAAAACATTAAAAAACATTGGAATAAATGGAACTTTCCTTAAAGTGATCAAAGGCATCTATTGAAAAACATCAGCAAACATTATCTGTAATGAGAATAAAATAAAATTCTTCTCAATGAGACCAGGGTTGAAGCAAGAATGGTCATTATCATCACCCTTACTATTTAATATTGTATTAGAAATGCTAATTATAGCAATAAGAGCAGAAAAAGAAATTGAAGGAATTAGTATAGGCAATAAGGAAGCAAAGTAATGACTCTTTGCAGGTGAAATGATACCTAGAGTATCCTAGATAATCAGCCAAAAAACTAATAGATATAATTAACAACTTTAGCAAACTTGCAGCATACATAATAAACCCACATACTGCCAACAAATTCCAACAGCAAGAGATAGAAAAGGAAATTCCATTCAAAATAACTCTAGACAATATAAAATATCTAGAGGTGTGCCTACCAAAATTAACTCAGCATCTAAATGAACACAATTACAAAACATTCTTCACATAATAAAGTCAGACCTAAACAATTAGGAAAACATTAACTGCTCATGGACAAGCCTAGGCAATAAGATAAAAATGAAAATCCTACCTAAATTAATTTACCTATTCAGTGCCATATCAAACAAGCTATCCAAAAATAATTTCATAGAGTTAGAAAACATAATAAAATTCATCTGGAAGAACAAGAAACTGAGAATATCAAGGGAATCAATTTTAAAAATAGAAAGGAAGGAGGCCTAGCTATACCAAATCTCAAATTATAATACAAATTGATAACCATCAAAACATTCTAGTAATGGCTAAGAAATAGAGAAGTAGCCATAAGAAATGATGAACAAGTTGAATTCAGAAAAACCTAAAAAAACATATCAATTGATACAATGTGAAGTGACCAGCACTAAGTAGTGAATAGTAGTAATAGATCAATGGAATAGGTTAGGTAATCAACACATGGTAGTTAATGTCCATAGTAATTCTGTGTTTGATAAACCCAAAGATCCAAGTTTTGGGGGGAAAACACACTATTTCACAAAAACTGCTGGGAAAACTGGAAAACAATATGGCAATAACTAGTCATAGATCATCATCTTACATCATATATCAGAATAAAGTCAAAAGGGGTACTTAATATAGAAATAAAGGGTGATACCATAATCAGATTAGGAGAATATGGAAAAGTTTACCTGTCAGACATATGGATAAGGGAAGAATTTATGACCAAACAAGACATAGAGAACATTACAAAAATATTAATGGATAATTTTGATCACAGAAAATTACAAAAGTTTTCTATAAACAAAATCAATGAAAACAAGATTAGAAGGAAAACAACAAATTGAGGCAGGGGAAGTTTTTATAACCAGCATCTCTGAAAAAAGCCTCATTTCTCAAATATATAGAGAACTGAGTCAAATTTATAAGAACACAGCATTTTCCAATTGAAAACTGGTGAAAGGATATAACAGGCAGTTCTCATAGGAAGACATTAAAACTGTCTATAGACCCATGAAAAAATTTTCAACCTCATTATTGATTAAAGAAATGTACATTAAATCCACTCTGAGATACTATCTCACACCTATCAGATTAGCTGACATGACTGAAAAGGAAAATGATAAATGTTGGAGGGGATATTGAGAAACTAATACACTGTTGGTGGAGTTCTGAGCTGATACAACCCTGGAAAGCAGGATAGAACCATACTCAAAGGGTCATAAATAAATGCATACCCTTTAACCCAGAAATACCACTGCTGGCTCTATATCTTAAAGAGATCACAGATAAAAGAAAAGAACCTACCTATACAAATGTGTATATAGTTGGGCCTGGGGGGGGGGGGTGTTGGCAAAGAAATGGAAACTGAGGAGTTGTCCATTACTTGGGAAATGGCTGAACAAGTTGTTGTATGTGGTTGTAATTGAATACTATTGCACCATAAAAAATGATGAACAGTTTGAGTTCAGAAAAACCCGGAAAGACTTATATGAACTAAGGCAAAATGAAGTTAGAAGGACCAGAAAAACAAACAATGTATACAGAAATGCATATTATACAATGATCAACTGTGAAGTACTAAACTATTATCAGTCAAACAATTTCCCAAGATATCCACAAAGGATCCATGAAGACAAATGCTATCCACAGCCAAAGAAGGAACTATTAGAATTTGAGTATAAATCAATATATGTCATCTTCCACTTTATTTCCTTCATGATTTTTTTATTGTATGTGTGATATGTGTCTTCTGTCACAGCATGAGCAATATGGAAATTTGTATTTCATGAATGCACTGACATAACTTTTATCAGACTATTTATTGCCTCAGGGGCAGGTGTGGGAAAGAGGGAGAAAATATGAATCCTAAAATGTCAGAAAGCAATTGTCAAAAAAATGTTTTACATGTAACTGAAAAAATTAAGTAATTAATTTTTTTAACTATTGAGCTCATCCTCATCTTTCCAGTCACACAGGTTCATGATGTCAGTGTCATTCTCAATTCTACTCTCATTCACACCTCAGAACCATTCTGCTACCAAATCTTGTTGTTTCTGCCTCCCCCCAACTTCTTTTCATCCTTCTTTCCACTTATGCAGCCACTACTCTAGCTCATCCCTTCTAGCCTAAATTATTGCATCTTGATTGTTCTCCCTACTAGAGTCTTTCCCCACTACGATCCATCCTCCACACAGATGCCAAAGTGATATTCCCAATGCACAAATTGGACCTTGACACTCTTCCCACTTGATAAAATCTAGTGGCCCTTTATTATCTCTAGAATGAAAAATAAATTGCTCTTTTTGACATTTAAAGTTTTTCACAATCTCTTTCCTTTCTCTTTACAGTCTTTTTACATGGTAATCCTCTCTACATCCTCTATAGACCAGCCATATTGGCCTACTGGATATTCTTCACCCAGGACACTACATTTCCCATCTCCATACCTTTCACCAGCTGTCCCCCATGCTTGGAATACTCTCCCTCCTTTCCTCTAACTCTTATAATCCTGAACTTCCTTTAAGAGTCAGCTCAATGAAGAATGGCTGGATAAATTGTGTATATGATAGTGATGGAATACCATTGTTCTATAAGAAATGATGAGCAGGATACTTTCAGAAAAATCTGGGAAGATCTACATGAACTGATGCAAAACAAAGTGAGCAGAACCAGGAGAATATTGTACACAGTAAAAGCAATATTGTACAATGATCAACTGTTAGCAATTCTCAGTAATACAATGATCCAAGACAATTCCGAAGGACTCAGGATCAAAAATGCTATCTGCGTCTAGAGAAAATATTGATGGAATCTGAATGCAGATTGAAACATACTATTTTTCACTTTCTCTATGTGTATGGGGGGTGTTGATTTCTGTTTTCTTTCATAATATCACTAAATATAGAAATATGTTTTGCATAATTGCACATGAATAACCTATGTCAAATTACCATCTCAGTGAGGGGAAAAGTGATAAAGGGAAGGAAAGAATTTGGAACTCAAAACTTTTTTAATGTATGTTTGAATTTGCTTTTACATATAATTGGGGAAAATATTTTTAAAAGGCAGCTCAAGCACCACCTTCTACCATATGCCTTTCTAGGTGTTTCCCTGCAACATTCAGTTATTCATGCTGTCTTTTCATTAGTTACTTTATATCTATTTTGCATGTGTTCTATATATACCTATTTTTTCACTTATGCCATTGTAAACTTTGAGAATAAGAAGCTGTTTCCGCCTTCAGAATGAATGGATCTTCTCTGTCATTCTGTAAACCCCATTCATGATGATGAGTCTGTTCCTACTCTAAAGATATAAACCTATGATCCTATGAATCCAAATTCAGCACTCTGTCCATGTCTTCTAGATTTACTATGTCTTTTTTTAACCATTATCTTTTGCCTTTGAATCAATACTATATATTGGTTCCAAGGCAGAAGTGTGGTAAGGGCTAGGCAATGGGAATCAAGTGCCTTGCCCAGGGTCACACAGCTAGGAAGTGTCTGAGGGCAGATTTGAACCCAGGATGTCCCATTTCTAGGCCTGACTTTCAATTCACTGAGCTACCCAGCTTGCCCCCTAGATTTACTTTGAAATACCCACACATACATGCATGCAAACATGCATATACACACATAAAATGTACCTCCAAAACAACTCACTTATGTTGGGTGGGTTTAGAGGGGGTAGGTCTATTCCTCTTATATTTATTTATGTATAGAAAGAATTTTCGACATTTGTTTTCTGATATTTTGTGATACAAATTCTCTCCCTCCATCCATCCCTCCCATCCTTCCTCCGTAGACATTCAATATTCTCATATAGTTTATACCAGTGTTGTAATGCAATACATATTTCCATATTCCCCCGGTTGTGAAAGAAGACGTATGTTGCACATGCAAGAAAAAAAAATCATGAAGGAAATGAAGTGAAAAATGGAATACTTCAATCTGCATGGAGACTCCCTCACACCCTTCTATGGCTATAGATAGCATTTGTCATTGTGAGTTCCTTGGGGTGATCTAGGATCCTTGCATTGCTGATAATAATTTAGTTTTTCATAGTTGATCATCTTGCAATATTTCTGTAACCACATATAGTGTTCTGGTCCTGCTTATTTCACTTTGCATCACTTCTTAAATGTCTTTCCGGGTTTTTCTTATATCAATCTGTTTGTCATTTCTTATGGCACAACAGTATTCAATTACAATGATACAACGATTTGTTCAGCCATTCCCCAACTGATGAATACCACCTTCGGTTTCCAATTATCTGCCACTAGATCTGCAATAAATATTTTTGCATATGTGTATATATATGCATATATATCCTTTTCCTTTTTCTTTGGTTACTTTGGGATATAAACCTAGTGGTAATATTTCTGGGTCATGGGATATGCATAGTTTTATGGCCCTTTGGGTATAACAACTAACTTATAAATAATTCATTAATGTTCTTTCAGCCTCTGGTACAAATCCATTTCATGTGAAGAATTTTACATAACCTTAATGATGTCTTTCTTGATCTAAGGACTGTTTTCACTTTTGTCTTTGTAACTTTAGTATTTGGCTCAATGCCTGGCACAAAGTAAGAACTTAAAAACAGGTCTTTAATTGGCTTGTTGATTTCCTCCTTGAGCGCAGAAAGAATTCCACTTTGAATATTTTATTAAAAATCTATCTTTTCCCCCTCTTCTTTGTAAGTAGAATAGAGGTTTGATGTCTCTTTCATAGATATTAGAACTAGAAGAAACCACAGAGAATATTCCAAACCTATCCTCTTTTCTACGTAAATTTTTTAAAACCCTTACCTTCCATCTTAGAATTAATATTGGGCATTGGTTCTAAGGCTAAGCAGCGGGGATTTATGAGAATCAGAGGAGATAACACATATAAAGCATTTTGCAAATGTTAAAGCATTATATAAATGCTAAGTATTCCCTTTATTTTACCCACTATACTATCCTGTGTACCAGGCAATTGTGTGAAGTGTAGGTACCAGGGAAGAAAAAGCAAAAGGAATTTAGTTAATTCCTCAGGCTTCCATTAAGATAAAACTATTTACTTGAGAGATACTAGAGAAAATTTTGAGTAGTAGTTCTTATTCCACAGGGATTATTATGGAACTGGACCCACCAACATGGCAATGAAATATCTGGTCAGACCTAGCTGAGATAAGTCCCTAATAATTCTACTCCTGGGCATAAGAATAGCTATAGGAACATCTCACCTCAAGGTCAATCATTCAAAAGAATGAATACTAGCTCTACACCTGAAAAGGGCCTCACAGGCCAACTGGTCCAACCTCCTCATTTTGTATATGAGCCTTCCTGAAGTCCCTGAAGATTCAGTGATTTGCCCACAGTCCTAAATAGCAAAGCCAGGATTCCAACTGAGATCCTTTGACTCCAGAGTCAGTGTCTGTTCCATTTGCCTAAGTAACAATGAAGATTTATTTGGCTTTCTTATCCTCCAAAGTTAAATACTCTGTTTTTTATTAAGATTAAAAAGCTTTTGGTAGAATGGCTTCTCTCAGGATCATAGAATCCTAAAACTTAGAATTAGAAGGAACTTTTTGGATCATGAAGTCTAACCCTTTCTTTTAGGTATGAGAGCATTTAGAGACAAGAGGGAGGAAGGATTTTTCTTATATAGATAGCAAGGAGTAGAGCCAAAACCTTCTATTCTCCCTTCCAGCTTTAAATCTATGAATGCAGTTGCAGTGTTCTATTTTTCTAGTAAACACACACACACACATACACACACACACACACACACACACGCACAGGCACAGGCACGTACGCACGCACGCACGCATGCACGCACACCTCCAAATAACCCACTTATGAATAACTCATCAGTGGCCTTTTCTGCCTCTGGTACAAATCCATTTCATGTGAAGAATTCTTAGTACTTTAATGATGTCATTTAGCCATATAAAATATTATAATAAGGAGTAATTAGCTCTCTGACTATAATAAGGAAAGGGTAGAATGCATTTAAATTGGGATTGATTTTTTTTCTTTTGGATGATTTTGAAGGCAGAAATCAGGTTCCTTTTTGCCGATTCATTTTAAGAGCAAGCTTTAGAAGCACCCTACATTTGAGCTCTAGTATCCCTCACTCTTCATCCTGAATGGGCTTCACTGGAAAACAAACTCATTCTGAGCTTGGAGTGCTTAAAACTGCTTTTCCTAACCTCCTCCTCTCCTCAAAAATCACAGAATTGTAGAACTGGAGGTTTGACAGTACCATATGTATTTATCCTTGACCTTGGCCTGCATACAATGACCTCGGTTTACTGCTCTAGCTAGTAATAAATGTTCCTTGATGATGATAATGATAATAGAAGATAGCCACAGGCTCAAAAGGAGCAGTTGTGCCAGCTTTACAAAATGGCTTCTTTCTAATAATCCTAGATAAAAATACCTAGATAAGCTAGATAAGAAACATCCTACATTTCGAACCCCTAGAGTCTCTCACTCCAGACCATGAAAGACATTTCACAAGGAAACAAACGAAGCTCTAACTATTCTGTGATTCAAACTCCTAAAGCTATTCTCCCCATGCTCCTTCTACTCCACCCCCTCACCCCACAACAAATCAAAGGCTCATAGAATCTTAAAACCTAGGACCATCACAAGTGCTGATCAAAAGAAAATTTTCAGGGCTAGTAAAAAGCCTGAAAGCATTGGTATATGGTTTTTACTTCGTTGTGAGACTATTTTAACCAATAAAATGTTAACAGAATAGTAGATTTAAAGCTGATATCTTTGAGGTTAACTTGCCCAAATCAAGGACCAGAAAGAACACCATCAAAAGCACAAGAGATAGGAAGGTCAGTGCATGAAGCGTGGGATATAACGTGCCAATAAGGGGGTAATATGGGATAAGATTGGAAAGATGAGATGGTTCCAGATTATAGAAGGCCTCGAATACCGAGTAAAAGATTTTAACTGTGATCAGTAAACAATGGTGAACCTCTGAAGATTTTTAAAAGAGGAGTAAAGTGACCCAGACTATTCATAAGAAAGATTATTCTGACAGATGATTAAAGTGGGGAGAAAGGAGAAACTAAAAAACTTCCCCAAGGTTATTCTAAAAGATCTTACAGGGGGAAGCTAGGTAGCTCCGAGGATTGAGAGCCAGGCCTAAAGATCAAAGGTTCTGGGTTCAAATCTGGCCTCAGACACTTCAGAGCTGTGTGACCCTGGGTAAGAAACTTAACCCCCATTGCCTAGCCCTTACCACTCTTCTGCCTTGGAACCAATACATAGCAATGATTCTAAGGTAGAAGGTAAGAGTTTTGTAGATAGATAGATAGATAGATAGATAGATAGATAGATAGATAGATAGATAAGATAAAAATNATAGATAGATAGATAGATAGATAGATAGATAGATAGATAGATAGATAAAAAAGATAAAAATAAAAGACCTTACAGGCAATAACTGGGACTTGTACTAGAAAGGTAGCAGTAGAAATAGAGGAGAGGAAACGGATATGAATGATAAAAGAATGGACCTGATTTGATCATTGGTCCATAAGAGAACTAATGGAAAGAAAAGAGTCCAGTATAATAACTTTAAGATTTCAAACATGGAAGGAGTCAAAATAAGAGAAAAATAGAGAATTTTCTCAGAGATGATTCTGGCCCAGAGAGTTCAGGAAGATATCTCTGGATATAACCTACCACTATTTACTGTACCTCTACACAACTATACAATAACCCATAAAGTAAACTGCACAATAAAGTGTAAAATTACACAATACAGTGATTCTGCCCTCTCTTTCTGCAGGTCTCTGACAAAGTAGGAAAAGTGGAGATTGGACTTTTCATTCCTTTTCCTCTACTGCCCTCTAGTGTCTATCTACTAATTGTCCTCTTTCAATTTCATTTTTCTCCAACAAGTGAATAGTTTAAGACTCCAAAGGATTCTTTTTTTAAAAAAACCTTTACCCTCCTTCTTGGAATCAATAACTATGTGTTCATTCCAAGGCAGAAGAGTGGTAAGGGCTAGGCAATGGGCGGTAAGTGACTTGCCCAGGTCACAGGGCTAGGAAGTGTCTGAGGTCAAATTTGAACCCAGGATTTCCCATGTCTGGGCCTGACTCTCAATCCATTGAATCACTTAGCTGACCCCTCCAAAGGATTCTTAAAGGAAGAACTTTTAATAAATCTAGCCTTCTCCCTTCAGATAGGTGCCTCCACCTCTAACCCCTCTCAAGATGGTAGCAATCACTGTTTAGGTAGTTTCAAAGTAGAAGACTCAACAACTTCTCCAGGTCACCTCTTCCAGGATCTCAAATTCCTTCAATTCTTCCTGATTATGAAGGAAAGGGGAGGGATGAGAGCAGAAAGGAAGAGGAATGGAAGAGAAAGACAGGGAAGAAGCATTTATTAAGTACTTACAATATTCCAAGCACTGTGCTAAACTCTTTAAATATATCTCATTTGATCCTGCCACAATCCTGAAATATTGGCACTAATTTTATATCCACATTACAGTTGAAGAAACTGAGACAGAAGTGAAATTATTTGCCCAAGGTCTCACAGCTAGTAAATATCTAAGGTCAGATTTGAATTCAGGCATTCCAGGCTCCAAGCTTAGCCCATCATCTAGATGGAAATCTTACCACAACAGCAGTGGGCTGTTTCTTCTTGTTCAGCTCTGAGTTACAATGAGTAGCAACCAGTTAAGCTATCTTCCTGAGGGTTCTAAACATGAGCCCACATTACTACTCTGCTGACTATCATGGGGACACAAAGTTAAAGAAAAAGTAGTGGCACCCAATGCAAATTACTCATCTTCCATTTTCTATAAATAGTCCTACCAGCCCTACCATAGAGGTACATAATTTGCACCCTAAGGTCCAGATAATTCATTTTTCTACATGTGAAACATCTCTATTATCTACCTAGAAGCACAAGGCTATAGTGAGTTAATAATATTGTACTTTTAAGTATCTCATATAAAGGGTCAATGACCTACCAAGCAAGTTAGCAAATCTATACTTCTTCCACTAGTGCTCACATCCTACAGAAAAGAGCTAAAGGAAGTCATCCAAGACAACAATCCTGTCTGAGAACACTACAAATGCATGTTATCCCATCTCATGTATGTCCCGCTTTGCAGTGTAGTAGTCCTTTTATTCCTCACTAATGGATTCTCTTTTCCATTGCCCACAAAAAAAATAGTCCAGATCTTCTCTTCATCTCAACTTTCATTCTTTACTAACAACATAGAGACCGTTTCCCCTTAATTCCCTCCGTTCTTAACACCTCACAAATCTCTGATATCGTTCCCCAATTTCTCCTCCTTTAGTCTAGTCTCTGCTAAAGAAATAGCCCCACTCCTCACCAAGACCAACCCCCAATGTGAATCCTTGATTTCCTCATTCTCCATTTATAAAAAATTGTCCTTATCCACCCTTTCTCCAGTCTTCAATCTATTTTTTGTCTGCTGGCATATTCCCTACTGCTTCCAAATGTCTCCAGTCCTTTAAGTGCTCACTAGATCCTACCATCACCCCAAACTATCATCCAGCATCTCTCCTCTTTTTCTCAAATTCATTGAAAAATCTTTCTTCATACATAAGATCATATATCTATAGCTATAACAGACTTTAGAGGCTACCAAGCCCCATTGTTACAAATAAGAAAACTAAGAATGAGTGAGGTTAAGTGACTTGCCCAGCATTACATGGCCAATAAGTTTCTAAGACAGTATTTGAATTCAGGCCTTCCTCAGTTTAATCTCACTACTTTACCTATAACACCATCCACCAGCTTCTAATCAGTAGGAATTTTTCCTAAGTAGATGAGCAGTTTTTCTTCTTACTCCTCATTTATTAAAAAGTCGATTGAGCAGAATAGGAAGGGGCCATGTGGCCTGAGGGACAATTATATTGGTCCCAGTCTTTAAAAAGAAGCTAATTGTTGGAGGAGTATATAACATGTGCAGGGAGGACCAGCTCCTCTGGTGTGAGTGCTATTGAGCTCTTTTCATGACTGCTCATCTACATTTACTGTCCACCTCTCACCCAACTTTCACTTATGACTTCAAAAAGCTGTAGCATGCACAGTGGCCATACCCACATAGAACCATCTTGGCAGAATTTTAAGGGTAACCCAACCATCAGTGACTCAAAGGGGGACATCTACCCCCAAGCATGTGAAGTCTTACCCAATGGAATGGGTGGATGAGAACAATTTGTTCCAATGACCATGAAGGCAGCTGAAGCTTGGCCAGACATCAAAGGCTCCAAGGTCATCCACAGCATCCAGGACATCACCATTTGTCCTGATTTTTGTCTTGCCACTGGTCTTAGATGATTCTGGAAAAGAGAGAAAAGCCAATAACTTTGTGCAACTCTGTCTCACTTAAATCCAACTCATGAGCATGTCAAGATATCACCCTGCTGATGTCATTGGTCCTCTACAAAAATGAAAGTAAACAATTGGAACAGGCTATGGCCAATTATTTCTCCAGAAACAAAGGGAAAGGGAAGAATAGGATGATGACACCTATCTGACTAGCCAGCCCCTGAAATTAAACTCCCAGTATGAACATTCCAAGGTACTTCCATTTCCTTTGCTCTCACTTCCTTCTGACACTGTGATCTCACTTCTATTTCTGAAATTATTCTCTTCAGAGTCAAAAATGATCTCTTAATTGACATATCTAATAACTTCTCATTCCTCTTGAGAAAGTGAGAATGCAGACCACCCTCTTCTCCTGGAAACATTCTGGGTTTCTATGATACTGTTTTCTCTTAGTTATCCTCCTTCCTGTCTGATAGTTGTTTCTGAGTATTCTTTGCTAGCTCATCATCCATACCATGTCCCCTAACAATAAATATACTCTAAGGCTCTGCCCTGAGACCTCTTCTCTTTTATCTCCATACTTTCTTACTTAGTGACCTAAAAATAATAACTACCATTAGTATAGCACTTTAATGTTTGCAATGTGTCTTATAAATATTACTTCATTTTATCCTTATAAAAAACTCTGTGAGGTGAGTGCTGTTTTTATTCCTATTTACAGATGAGGAAATTAGGTCAGAAAGAGATTAAATGACTTGCCCAGGTCATACTACTAGAAAGTATGTGAGGCTAGATTTGAATTTAGGTCTTCTTGACACAAGGTTCAATATTCTACTCACTGAACTATCTCCTCTTCAGCTCCCATATATTTTTTTAAAACCCTTGTACTTCCGTGTATTGTCTCATAGGTGGAAGATTGGTAAGGGTGGGCAATGGGGGTCAAGTGACTTGCCCAGGGTCACACAGCTGGGAAGTGGCTGAGGCCGGGTTTGAACCTAGGACCTCCTGTCTCTAGGCCTGACTCTCACTCCACTGAGCTACCCAGCTGCCCCTCCCATATATTTAATTAGGATTTGTATTCCATTGACTCCCAGATTTGTCTATCAAGCCCTAGTCTCTCTCCTGAATTTCAGTCCCATATAACCAACCACCCACTGGACATTTTGAACTGCCTTTTCCATAACCCTTTCAAACTTAAACATGTTCAAAATAGAATTTATTATTTTTCCTCCATCAAATTCCATCCTTCTTCCATATTTCCTCCTTACCACGGGAGATATCATTATCTTTCTAGTCCACCAGGCTTGTAAATCTTAACATTATCCTATAACTAAGAACCTGGGTTAAAATCCCAAATCTAACACTTACTTCCAGTGTGGCTTTAAACAAATCATTTTATTTCCCTGGGTCTCATTTTCCTCATCTTAAAATGTGATTAGTGTATAGTGAACTAGATGGCCTTTTAGGTACCTTCCAGCTCTACATCAATAATCCTATGATCTTTTGACCACATATCCAATCACTTGCCAAATCTTGTTGTTTCAATTTCTCCAACAAACCTACCCTTTTTTCTCCTACCACATAGGTGCAGATTGGACCATTTCAAATATACCCACCCACACATATACATTCATTAAATTCCAGTGGCTCCCTATCACCTCCAAAATTAAATACAAAAATGCTCTGTTTGTCATTCAAAGCCCTCCTCCCTTTCCAGTCTTCTTACTCCCTGCTTTGTACTCTTTGATCCAGGGACCTTGGCTTGCTGGGTATTCCACAAACCAAAGACACTTCTCTCTACTCCTGGCATTTTCTCTGGCTGTCCTCCATGTTCTCCCTTCTCATCTCCATCCACCAGCTTTCTTGACTTCTATTACATCCCAACTAAAAATCCCATCTTCTACAAGAAAGCCTTTCCCAATCCCTCTTAATGCTAATACTTTCTGTTAATTTTCTATTTTTTTCTGCATATCCCTTGCCTGTTTGGTTTTTTCTGCTTATTAAATTATGAGCTCCCTGAGGGCAAGGATTGTATTTTACCTCTTTTTGTATTCCCAATGCTTGGTACAGTGCCTGAAATATTGTAGGCACTTAATAAATGTTTACTGAATGATTCAGAGAATTTAAGTTCTTTGAGGGCAGTACAGTAACTAGTGTATTGTTGCATGTATTAAGAACTTAATAAACATCTATTATTGATTGATTGCTTCCCATGGATCAAGAACTTTGAGCAAAGCAGACCCAAATCATCATTCTCTCATTACACACACACACACACACACACACACACACACACACACACAATGTGTTAGCTATCCCCACTGAATCCCCTAGGATTAATTCTCTGCTGACCTAACAGTTATGTTTGGCATTTAATGCAAAATTATTCATTGATTAGCACTTCAGCAAAACTGAGTCTTCTCATATATCTACATATCCTTTTTTCTTTGCCCTTCAGAATACACCAGTAATGCTGGCCATAGTTAGCAGCCTAGCTCCCCTGTGACTAGCCTATCAGCTGCCTTATAGATGCAGCCTTAATCTCTTACCAAGAATAGTTTTGCTCAGAGACCCAAATAAAGAATGCTAGATGGGAAGCTTTGTGTTTAGTAAGGAGAGTCACTCCAGTAACACAAAAATTTTTATTAAACTCCTCTGGGGAAAGGGTATAAACACTCAAATATTTTCTTATCTGCTCAACCCCCTGGGTAGACTAACCTTGGGATGGAGGGAGGTAGAGAAGAGGGGTTATAGAAGATAGTCTTTCTCCCTGGAAATTCCCAGGCCACAAGAATAAATGACCTTCCAAAGCTGATAGGGGAAATTCTTAGGATTCCATTCTCCCAATGGGCAGTAATTCCTCCCTCTGTTGGGAAAATATAAATAGTACAGATTATCAGACCGAAACACACAAATGCCCCATTGCCCTATGGAGGAGGAGTCCCATAGTGCCAAGAAGCAACCATTATATCTACTTATGAACTCAATATATAACTCTAGTTATCCCTAGAGTCCTAGAAAATATATTAGCCATTTCTAATTAATTTGTCTCCAGTCTCAGCAACACCTACCACCTACCTGTATTCCCTCTAAGTGCAGTTTCTCCACCACCACCACATTTCCCAACCAGGTTTATCCAATCTTTCTTTATTTCTTGATCATACTTCTAACCTGGAGTAGGCTGGATGTTGTTTGCAGGGAAATCAGCCAATAGGACGTTTTATTGTACTTGATAGAGTGCAAACTAAATTCAACTGTTAAACCTTTTTTTCTTTCAAACACAATCATAGATCTTGAGTTGGAGGGACCTCAAAGGCATTTATTCCAGCCCCTCCTCCCAAGTCACTGAAAGGAAAATAAACTCAGGCCCATGCAAACAGAAGTAAATAAATCAGAGCTTAAATAAAGGACTGAAACTATAGAAAAGTAAGAAGTTGGATAATAATAATTGTTGGTGTTTATATAATGCATTAAAGTTTGTAAAGGTCTTTACATTATCTACCAGTTAATAGGCATTTATTATGCACCCACTTAATAAAAGTGTGCCAAGTACTAAGATAAGAGCTAGAGACACAAGGGCAAAAAGAAAAAGTCTCTACCATCGAGAAGTTTACATTCCAGGCAGCTGTGTAGCTCAGTGGATTGAGAGTCAGGCCTAGAGACAGGAGGTCCTAGGTTCAAATCTGGCCTCAGACACTTCCCAGCTGTGTGACCCTGGGCAAGTCACTTGACCCCCATTGCCCACCCTTACCACTCTTCCACCTAGGAGCCAATACACAGAAGTTAAGGGTTTAAAAAAAAAAAGAAGTTTACATTCTACTCAAGTGTAAGCTGGGGGTGGGGTGGGAATGCTTCCTTTAAGTCCGGACTAAAGTTCTACTTTGTCCAAGAAATCTTCCCCAACTTCTTCTATTTCCAGTGGCTTCACTCTGATAATTACCTCCTATTTGTCCTGTATGTAGCTTACTTTGTATATATTTGTTTGCAGGTCATCACCTCCATTCGATTATAAGCTCCTTTAGGGCAAGAACTGTCTTTTGCCTTGTTTTGTATTCCCAGCACTTAGCACAGTGCCTGGCATATAACTGGCACTTAAATGTTCATTTGAATTGAATTGGAGGAAGTGAGAGACATTTCTTTATCTCTACAGTGTCTCCTGAAGGAACTGTAGGAAGAACTGTGGTGTTTATATTCCCAGAGTTCCCAGTAATTAGTGTCTTGAGTTTATAGTTAGGGTTAAGGTTAGAGAGAGCATCCTGCCACAAAGCTCAAAATTCTTTCCCACTAAGATTGAAATAATCCTAATTATCTCATTATTATATATCATAAAATAATGTGTTTTCCTAATATTTGCCTATGAATCAGGGAGAGGGCAAAATCATTATTCTTTATTCTATTTTTATAGACAGCTAGAATTTGAACTCAGGTTTCTTAACTCTTTCACAAACCATGGCAATCACTAGGCATGATTCCATGATGGTCTCATGGACAACAAGGAAAATTCCTCACTACTGGATTCTAGTATTTTCATCCCCACCCTAATTATTGTAATCCTAAAAAGCCCACCAATAAATCATTCAGAAGTATGAGCCAATTTAAATAATAATTATTTTACAAAAATTAACAATATGGAAATATGTTTTGCATGATAATATATATAACCCACATCATATTGCTTGCCATCTCCAGGAGTAAGGGAGAGAAGGGAGGGAGGGAGACAATTTGAATCATATATTGTCAGAAAACTTATGTAAAATTTTGTTATTACACATAATTGGTAAAAAAATACATTTTTAAAAATAATTTTTTAAAAGTATGAACCAAGAGCAAGTAAGTCCTTAATCAATTTGCAAGGATTATAAGATTTTTTTAACATTGGATGAAAGATAGATGATTCTTCAAAGGAAACAGCTTATAACTTTTTTTAAGCCCTTACCTTCCATCTTGGAGTCAATACTGTATATTGGCTCCAAGGCAGAAGAGTGGTAAGGGCTAGGCAATGGGGGTTAAGTGACTTGCCCAGGGTCACACAGCTGGGAAGTGTCTGAGGCCAGATTTGAACCTAGGACCTCCTGTCTCTAGGCCTGGCTCTCAATCCCCTGAGCTACCCAGCTGCCCCCTTATAACTTTTTGAGATCAAGTAACCCCTATAAAATCAGCAAGTTCATTCTGAGTCAAGCAATCAAGTGACAAAAAGCTCCAATTCAAAGGACTTCTATTTGAGAATTGGAACCAAACTCCTAGAAAGTAAAGAATTCCTCAATGTCTTTGTTACCTCCATTGACCATGTCATTGGAGAGACTAGACCAAAAGCATACAGTATATCCATCTGGGGTCATAAAACTTAGACAACTAGAAAAAAACTCATACCGTTGGGAAAAATAATTACTGGTAGAAAAGTAGCTTCAGGGAGAGTGGCCCCTCTTGTTAAGGAGAAATGCTCCTATCCCCTCTACAAAGGTGCCCATTCTCAGAGTTCAGCAGAGTGCTACAATTAAGGGCGACTTCATAAGTACACTACATATGAATTCCATTTTTCCCATGGACTTGTGGGTATTCATGTTAGAGTGTACCACAGGCTTTCTTGGATGAGGAGGGGGAAGGAGGAGTGGAATGTTTGTGCTCATTCTCCCCTTAGTAAATGCCTTCTCTCCTAGTTATCTTCCTGCTTGTTCTTCAGTCTCCTTTGATCAATTTTCATCTAGATCATACTCACTAGGCTCTGTCCTGTACCTTCTCTTCTCCATCTGTACTACTTCACTTCACGATCTTATCAGCTCTCATGGATTCAATTATCATCTCTAAGCTGATAGATCACCAGATCTCTTTTTCCTGCCCTAACTGCCCTCCTGGCCTCTAGTCTCACATATTCAATTACTTATTAGATATCTTGAACTGGATGTCCCATAGACATCTAAAGTTCAATGTGTTCAAAACTGAACTTATTATCTTGGCCCCACTCCCCACCCCACCAATCCTTTCTTCTTCATAATTTCCTATTACTGCCATGAGCACCACCAACCTCCGGGGCCCACCAAGCTTACAACCTAAGTGTTACCCTTGATTCTTCACTATCTCTCATCCTTCATATCCAGTCTACTACTAAATTCCATCTATTTTATCTTCATGACATCTCCTTTTACCTCTGACACCATCACAATTCTAAGTCAGGATCTTATCACCTCAAGCCTCTACTATTACAACAGCTGGTTGGCCTCCCTGCCGCATCTCCTCCCATTCAGGTGCATCCTCCACTCAGTTTTTGGTTTGCTTGAGTGTCTCCCTTTCTTTGAATCTCTAGTACTTAGCATGGTGCCTAGCACATGGTGTGAGCACTCAATAAATGTTTACTAACTTTCAGGACCCAGACCACTAATGCAAATGTGAGTTAGGGAGTGGTCCCATAGGATTGGTGCCATGTGTTCCTGATCCTAACCTCTTGGTACTAATCAGGGTGGGCTAGGAGTAGGGTAGGGAATGAGCTCTTCAGAAAGGACCCAGAAGAAGAAAATTACAGCCTCAGAGCCACATCTGATTATGAAATAAAAAATAATATTTCTAGATTTCTCAGGTTTAATATATGGTAATAATTATCTCCCCCTTATTCATTCAGTACATTAGCTAATCCTTGTGCATAATGATATTTCATCTTGACTCTCCAGAAGGGGCCAGAGGTAGAACAATATTGTCATCCAGTGTGTTCAGGATAGGCTTGTCTGTAGGAGGCAAGAAAAACTTGATATTTTAGTTTCACCTCTCGTTAGAGCCAAATAAGGCAGTCCAGCTAATTTGGAGCCCAATCTCTCTGCACATATATGAGCACACCAGGCAGAGTCCAATACAAATGGCCCCATGTCTGCAATATAAATGATAATCCCCTTCTGGTTAGAGAATAAGTAAAAAATATTCAATTAACAACCCTACCCCATCCTCACCCCTACCCCTGCTGTATCAGAACCTGATAGTGATTTCCTTCCCATTGCTAACAGGCTAAAAACTAATCATAAAGTGACCAGCTCTAACTAGCCCCTCCACCTTCAAGCCCTTTCCACAGAAAAACTGTACCTTCTCCTTGATAACTGAGGATTTGGGTTTTTGGAGCCTGTGATCAGACTCTTTTATGGTGGAAGGCACTTTTTAGCCATGCATAAGCCTAGAATGAATACTAGAAATATAATTTTTAGAACTGAAAGAGATACCTTTCTTTACTTTAAAATACCATTCTTTATTTTTGCCACAAATTTTTCTCTAGTATAAGCGATATGTATCTTCTTTCGAAGCATGACAAACATGGAATATGTATTGAATAATAGCATATGTACAACCTATATATTACCTACCGACTTGGGGAGAAGGGAGGGAACATGGATCCCAAAATGTCACAAAACAGAAAAGTATTAAAATTGCATCTACATTTTGTCTGGAAAAATATTTTTTAAAAACACAAAAATAAGAAAATAAATAGATAAATCTAGGTAGGGTAGAACTGAAAGAGAACTTATGTAGTCAAGCCCAACTTTTTTTTTTCAGAGGAGTAAACTGAGACCCAGAGAAAGGAAATGACTTAACCATGGGCGGGCAGTAAATTGTTATAATAGGATCCTAAGATTATATGAGAAACCTTAGAGATTGCCTACTCTAGGCACTTAATTTTTTACATCATAGGGTGATAGGGCTTTCTTAGTTTTGGGTGTTTTTTTTTGGGAACTTTTTATTTAATTAATTAACTTAGAATATTTTTCCATGGTTACAAGATTCATGTTCTTTCCCTCCCATCTCCCCACCCCCTCCTGGAGCTGATGAGCAATTCCACTGGGTTTTACATGTGTCATTGATCAAGACCTATTTCCACATTATTGATATTTGCACTAGGGTGATTGTTTAGAGTCTATATCCCCAATCATATTATCATATTCTCATCAACCCATGTGATCAAGCAGTCATTTGTCTTCTGTGTTTCTATTCTGATAGGGCTTACTTAGCATGTGCTCAAGCTACTTATAATTTCATAGATAGTGCTAGAAGGGACCATAGAGTCTAACGCCTTCATTTTATAGATGAATAAACTGCAGGTGAAAGAAGTTAAGTAACTTGCTCAGTGTTACACAACTAGTAAGTGTCTAAGAGGCTGCATCAAAAAGGATTTGCTCAGAAAAGTCCTAGTTGTGTGATCTTGGTCAAGTCACTGAACTCTAACTGCCTAGCCCCTACCACTCTTCTGTCTTGGAATTAAAGCTAAGGCAGGAGGTAATGGTTTAAGAGAAACAGAGACAAAGAGACATATGCAGAGTGAGAGAGGAGGAGGAGAAGAAGAAAGAAGAAAGAAGAAAGAAGAAGAAGAAGAAGGAGGAGGAGGAGGAGGAGGAGGAGGAGAGGAGGGGAGGAGG
>NC_058131.1:295664905-295692689 GCF_016433145.1 Gracilinanus agilis | reverse complement strand
AAGAAGAAGAAGAAGAAGAAGAAGAAGAAGAAGAAGAAGAAGAAGAAGAAGAAGAAGAAGAAGAAGAAGAAGAAGAAGAAGAAGAAGAAGAAGGACCGAGGAGGAGGAGGAAGAGAGGGAGAGAGGCAAGGAGAGAAAAGAGGGAGGAAGGAAAAGAATTAGCCACTGAGCCAGAAAGGGTAGTCCTCTCAATAGAGTCTAAGAGGAGTGACTAACCTTAGTCTCTTCATCTCTTTGAAGCATGCTGTGAACTCAGGACCCACTCCTTAGATTTCCTATGGCAGGGGGGAGATCTCTCTTCTCTCCTCCCAGCAGCAAGCACTACTGCATGCATTTTCAATGAGAAAGTGCTCAGAGAAGCCTGACATGGATCTCAAGTTCATGGTTGCCTCTTCCTCTTTCCTTTCCAGGGCACAGGTCCCTGAACAATGATCCAGAGATGGGGGTTTCTTGATTTTGAAGAAACCTCATGAATTTGAGAAGTTAAGAGCTTCTGGATCAGGGTTCAGGTTGCCCAGAAAGGGGAAGGCTCAAAAATAACTTTACAGGGGAGAAAATTACCACTGCCAAAATGATACTACACATAAGAGATCTAAAAAAGCCTAACCCATACACTGACTTCCTTAGAGATTCAAATTTGTGAGTTGTACAGATAGTAGTGGTCAGAGGGGAAAGTAAAATATCTTTTCAGCAATCCCCCAAGGGAATCTTCACACTTCATATCGAAGAAGAATATAATAGGAATGATACATAACTATATCACATTTTAAGTACTTGTCAGTCCATGCTTAGGAATCTTTCAAATTTTAAGCATTTTTCTTGTGGTGGGAGAAATAAATAGCCATCCTATGCCTGATTTACTTTGTACACTATTTACATTGTAAGCATTCTAAAAAATAGCCCTATAAATCCATTTTGGAAAAATTCTATAGTTGAGCCATATCTAAATTCTATTTCATAAATTTTCCTGGGACACTGGAGTAGGGATATAATGAGCTTAAATGAAAGAAATAGGACTGAACCTAGGAAACTTGAACCTAGAACAGGACCCTTTGAGCAGGAAGGGACACTTCCTCAACTTCAGGTAATACATACACACATACACACATTTGTTACATTCACGTTTATGTCAATATATCTTCTCTACATGCTCATGTGTGTCATTTTATATGTGGATACATGTGTGTGCTCATATACATGTATATGTTGAACTTGATAATACATGTATTTCTGTGTGCATTGCATATGTATATATACATTGTGGATTGTATGTTGTTATAAAAAAGGGGGTAATCCTGATACTACCACTATTAGGCTGGTTATTAGTAGTAATAATCTGAGATATTAATCTGAGGAAGCTTTGGGTTGGTTCCCTGATGGCTGGTGCAGGGACACCCAAGTCCTGCCACCCAGCTGGAGGTTATAATAACTGCCCTTGTTTATAACAGTGCCCAGGCAGGATCCCTAAAGGTCAATGGATGGGTAACCCTTTCAGGTCCCACCTGGGGTTGATTGGTTATTGGTATTGGGCTCTATCAGCCTTGGATAACGTTCATCTGACTGTGTTGCTCCCTCCCCAGAGTGGTGATGGAATAACTACTCCAGAAAGTCATTTAATAACTTTTATCTATGTTGTTTAATAAGGGGAAGAAAGGGTTGGGGAATAGGTGACCTTATCACTAAATCTATGACAATAATCCCTCAAGACTGTAGGCTGTTCAGTAATGCTGGGCTTGTTCTTCACCTCCTCTGGCTCAGCCTGGCCACAGCCAAACCAGAGTAAGCAAACTGTTTGGATGATGCAAATACTGATGATGGTTTCTCTCAGCTTCTTACTTCTTGTTGTTTGCTACAGCCTTCAGGAAAGTCCACCCTTTACCACCCTCTCCTTCTTCTCCTACCCACTTCCTGGATCCCCCCAGGCCCCGGGATATCTAAATATCTAGAGATGGTTTAGGTGCCTAAATATCTAGGGATTCAGAGAGAATCAGAGGATCCACAGGTCAATCAATGCTCAAGATCAAATGTCTAAGGCAAGAGTTTAGGAAAGGCTCAGCCAAGGCAAAGCCAAGGTCCCAAAAGACAAGGGGTCAAAGGGTCCCTCTCAGGAGGCTGCCAGGGTATTTATATCCTTTCTGGCCAACTGCCTTTCCTCCTGTCCTCATGGCCTCTGGGAACATTCCGATGTTCAACTGTCTTCACCTGTCAATCAAGGTGTGACTCTCAACTCCCAGAGTTTGAATATGGCAATGTATATATGCACATATTTTATTTTTATTTATACATATGTATAAATTAAGGCTAAGTACCATGCTTAAAGTTATACAAGTGGGGGGCAGCTGGGTAGCTCAGTGGATTGAGAGTCAGATCTAGAGACAGGAGGTCCTAGGTTCAAATCCAGCCTCAGACACTTCCCAGCTGGGGGGCCCCGGGGCAAGTCATTTGACCCCCATTGCCCACCCTTACCACTCTTCCACCTATGAGCCAATACACAGAAGTTAAGGGTTAAAAAAAAAATAAAGTTATACAAGTACTGATTCAGAGAACTGGGATACAAATGCAGGTTTTCAGACCACTGATCTAGCAATTTAGTATTTCCATACATTGCTTTCTCAGAATCAAAACTAGAGCCCACTATGTTGGAAAAAAAGCAGACTTCAGGCCCCAGTAATTCTATGTCCATGGATACTACCTTACAAACCCTTAATATAGAGGTCCTAGAGATCTCCTAACTTCCTAAGATATGAACCAAAATGAAAGGAGATAGGATTTTTTCAACTAAGCAGAGTGTCAGCATAAAGAATACTAGATTTATAAATGGAAGGAACCATCTGCTCCACTATTTCATTTTACAAACAGGGAAGCTAAAACCCAGAGGTCTCAGATAATCTTAATCAAGGTCACAAAAGTAATAAACAAGAAAACTAAGATTTAAACCTATATCTATGGCCTCTGAACCAAATGTTGAGTTTGAGATGCCCACAGAAACATTCAACTAGAGATGTTCAAAAGGTAATTTCAGGGGCAGCTGGGTAGCTCAGTGGATTGAGAGCCAGGCCTAGAGACAGGAGGTCCTGGGTTCAAATCCAGCCTCAGACACTTCCTAGCTGTGTGACCCTGGGCAAGTCACTTGACCCCCATTGCCTACCCTTACCAATCTTCCACCTATAAGTCAATATACAGAAAGTTAAGGGTTTAAAATTTAAAAAAAAAAAAAAAAAGGTAATTTCAGATTGAGATTCAAGAGAAATGAATTCACCTGAAGAAAAGAAAGAAGAAGAACCAGGACAGATTGTGGACAGCTCAAGAATCCAGACAATTCAATGAATAGTTCAATATTTTATTGGGAAAGGGGGAGGGCTCTTCCGGCAAGTCCAAATGGTTTTTCACCTCTGATTTCACCTCCAAATGGTTTTTCATAAGCAGAAAGTGCCAATAAGCTGAGAAGGAGATTTCTAGCCTGGAAGGTGCCAGGCATAGAAGATCCAAACTATGGCATCTAGTATTTCATTTGTTCCTAGTAACAATCCCTTGAAAACTTTAAAAAGTTTATTCACCACAAGCAGTCTGTAAGGCAAGATAATTTTATAAAGAAAACCAGTTCGCATTAGAAGCAACAATCTCAGAGATTAAGGCCCTTTCCTAATGTCACAGAGCTATCCAATGGCAAGGCCAAATCTAGAATCCAGGTCACATACCAAACTAATGAGATTACCTAATCATCCAGCTGATGCAACAATATAAAAAAAAATTAAACCCAGCAGGTCAGGAAGCCTAGAAGAAAGGAACACTTCTGACAAATCTCTATGTAAGCAAAGCAGGGGGCCATTTTCTAAGCTGGCAAAAACATTTTTGTGCCGAAAAGGATTTTTTTAACCCCTTCTACAATGGTGACCTGATGCCCAAACTCACATTTCCTCTAGGAGACCAACCTGAAGGGAATGAAACCAGAGTCAATGAAATTCTCCTCATTAAAGCTCAAAGAAACCACTGGGGAATGCCAAAGGCTGAAAAACTGAGCTCTTTAGCAGGCCTGAACTTTTCTCGTGAGAAGTACCTGTTTGTGTTTCCAAGTGGAAACTTAAGAGCAATGAAGAAGAGAGAGTTCATTTTAACTGAGCACTAGGGCTTGGAGAAAAGAGGTGTGAAGAGTTCTATGCTTCCCCCCAGCTGAGTTACTGGAATGTCCTGAGAGAAAAAACCAGGACTTTTTCTTATTCAGAGTTAACTTCCTGACAAGTTGAAGCCTGCCTAGCTCAGCCAAGGGACAAGGCATCTTATTTTAAAGAGCCTTTGGAAATCTCACATTTAATTAAATAGGCATCTTAATTCTTTTATAAGAGGACTGAAAACAAGACACAACATTGCTAAACTTCTGAAGTCCCAGGGAAGCTTCTCAAATCTAGTTTTCTAAGAGGCCAGAGTAATTTCCAGCCCTGCTGTGTTTGAGAGCTGTCTACCCCAATACCTCAAAGGACCACCTGCCAAATGACAACTTGGTTTCCATGAGTGAGAAAGCATTGCATGCAGTTCTTTTTAGACATAGTTCCATTGGTCAGGTGGATATTCCACAAGGAAGGAGAAAAGAGAAATATGATGTAGTAGGGGCAAAAAAAATTAATTCAAGAGGCATTTACCAGAACTGGTCTTCTCAGTGCTCAGTAGCCCCAATAACACTGAATATCCTCATTCTGATTCCAAAGCGACTAGGTGGCATAGCTGCAACTGGCCTTAGACATTTCCCACCTCTGTGGCCCTGGGAAAGTCATTTAACCTCTCAGCCTCAGTTTCCTCACTTGTAAAATGGGAATGATAATAGCACTGATCTCACCGAGTTGTGGTGAGGATCAGCTGAGATAATCTGTGTAAAGGGTTAAATGTTAGCTATGTATTGTCTTTAGCTTCTCTCCAAAACTCCATGGCCCATGGGGTATGTTTGCTACAAAATTCTCACTGCAGAGAACATTTTCTCTTCTCTCCTTTCTTTTCTGGTATGAAATTGGTTTTCTTAAGGAGAATCTTTGTAGCATATTTTTCAAGTCTGCTTCTTTACAATCAACATCCCCAAGCTGATTTCAATCTATCTAAATTCAGTTTTGTATTATTTTTAAACAAAAGCAAGAATACTGTCTCCCTCTCCCTCTCCCCTCCCCAGCTCATCTTTCAGAATCATTTCCCTTAAGAACTCTTCCCTGTTGTATTTTTCATCCTCATCACAAAAATAAAATATTTTCAGTGTAATCTCTAGGTTACACACACACTTATACACATATTCCAACCACAGTGCCCTGACACTATCACAGCCTAGTCCACCCCCCCCAGACTGAGAATCAAAGGCTCAGTTATAAAGAGATAAATCTGAATTACATTTTGATTCATCCATATCAAGCAGACATATGTAAGTTCTTATAAGGAAACCACATGATCAGAAACTCATATGCATGTGGACAGTGAGAGGGCCATGAATTTTTTATCATTACTAATTGATCCAAGTCAGCTAGCCTGAACCCTGGGCAGTCATCCGGTGGTAGCAACAGGTTATTAGTTAGGCTCTGCTGGTTTACATAAGGGAGCTAACTAGATTTTTTTTAAATGCTTTTCGAAAACTTTCAGATGGGCTTTCTTTGACCTATAGCCTCCTGCGTCCATAAGATTCAGAGCTGGAAGGAACTTCAGACATCATCTAATTCAAATCTCTTATTGTATAAATGAGGAAACAGGTCTAGGGAAGGGAAGAGATTTGCTCAAGCTCATAGTTACAAAACTGCAGTTTGAACTTGGCCTTGAGACACATTGTATGCCAGGAATAAAGATGCTCATATAAGGTATCTATCCAAGCATGTACTATGCCATGTACCATGTTACACAGGAGTAACAACAAGCCATTGTACTTGCCAGGTGATATCAGTAACAATAGAATGTGCAACAATATCATGGCAATGAATGGGTAACATGTTACCATGGACTGTATAATATGGGGCAAGACATTCAAATAATATATATGTCATGTAACAGACTGCATTTTAGATATCTTATAGCAAGAGACCAACCCATTCTCTTTGATCCCAGCTTTGAGGAACAAGCTCAGTGAGTTAAGAAGACCGTATGATCATATGACACCACACTGAAATACCATGATAATACTGTTAATATAAGGAGCATGCCAGGGAGAAATAAATTGAAGATTTACTAGAATCAAGATAGATTTATATATAGTCAAGGGCATTTAAAACGGAACTGGAAGGGACCTTAGTGGTTATCTAGTCCAAAGATTTTGTAGATCTGGTTAGTGAAGGCCAGAGAAATGGAATGAGTTGCCAAAGGTTCGCACAGGACAAAGCAGAACTAGAAATCGAACCCAGGTCCCTGACTCCAGATCATTCCACTATACTAGGTTGACTCTGCCAAGAAGGACTAAATTCATATTCTCCCCAACCATCCCCAAAACTTTGATGCTATGGCATGTGAGATAAAGGTTTTTTAAATCCTAATATATGAACTCAGGAGAAGTTTTCCTCCTGAAGTTAAAACAACCCTGGAGAAAGTCTCTCTGTTGGTGTCTAAGTCTCTGGGGGGGGGGGGGAAGAGTCAGAGGCACCCATACTTGCCCAATTTCAGGTCTAACTGATTGCCTTTGGTGCCTCTGGATTCAGGAAGTACTTGCTGAGTCAAGAAAGGAGACAGAACTGAAGATGCTCCAGATGTGCTAGGTAGAGTCCCTGATCCCTGGAAGTGTTCAGAGGAGTACTTGTCATGATTTCAGTCTAGGGTAGAAAATTAGGCAAAGTGACCTAATGGCTCTATGGTTCTTTGTTCTAGATTCTATCAACTACAGTGACAAAGAAGAGAAAGTCAGTTTTAGCTATACTCGGGAAATAACCGTGCTTCAAAATCTTGACTTTTCCCCATAAACCAGTTGCAATAGGGGACTCACTTACTCACTTTCCCCATACATACCTTAACTACATATCCCACAAATACCTAGGTCATCTTCCACAATCTAAGGCAGAATCAGGTATATCCCTTATTTCTATGAAGGTGTCCCTGGTGGTAGTGATTGGCTGGGAAGCAGTGTTCCCCATTCAGTAAAGCCAGTCCTCAGAGCCAGAGGCAGGTCCCAGCCTCAGTGATGCTTCTAATCACAACTCCTATCTCCTGCCATTTAAATTTATTCTGTCAACATATATTTGCAAACATGTCTATTTGATTTCAAATTAAAATGTCTTTTAGTCTAGTTAAAAACAAAACACACACAGGAAAAAAACTGACAGACATGTTAGTAAACAGAGAAATATTTTTGGAGGCTGAATGCAGATAATTCAGATGCTAGAGAGTTCAAATTGACAGAATTTTGATGTAATGAGGCACATGAATATTAAAATAGGGACATTTCGCGGAAACCAAAAAGGGGAAATTTTTAGACTTCTTCCTACCAAAGTTCATTGTTACTCTCACTGGCTTATCATAGTCTTGTTTCTTGTCCTTTGGGATCAGAGATTTGTTCTGATCATGCTCATAATTCATCAACAATTCTCCAAATTAAATATTAAATTATTCATGTTAACATTCCCCAAATGTGGTAAGAGCAGAATTCAAAACCTCTATATTTGAGTAATACATTTTCCCCAAGTGAACTGTAAGCCTCAAATATATATTGGAGAGAACGAAAGAGGTTCCCTCCCCCAACAGAACGGTTATGGCTTTTATAGATGATACAGAGTACAAGAAGGGTAAACAGCCCGAAGTCACTTGACATTCATAACCCAGTAGCTGTCTTTGCTTCGCCCTGGACCACAGGTTTCTGACAGGAGAGTTCGTATGTGGTTCTTGGATATCCGGAGCCAATGGAAGAGTACTTTGAAGTCTGAAGAATTTATCTTTTTGCATTTCCTCTGAACATCCAGTAATCTGGGATGGCAGGATCCAACCAAAAGCATAGCATCAGCCAGGATGATTTCCAAAAGTAACATCTGAAGCATAAATCCCAAGGAAGAGAATTTCTCTCAATTCTATTCAAAGATTATCAAGATGGAAAAGATCTCATGTCCCGTTGGCCAAAGGTGGCTCTATAAATAAGACATATAGGCTGGAGTTGGGTCTGATGAAGAAATACAAGACCTCTCAGCTCTTCCTCTCAGCGGCAGTTCCATCCTTTGTAGAGGAGTTTTTGGCCTCTGATGTTCCTGCTTCATTTTCCAGATGTGTAGCTTCTCCCAATGGCCTCTCTCCCTGCTTCCCTGAAATTTCGACCACCTTTGTGCTTTTGCTCGCATTGCAGCCCATCTCAGACCTGCTGGCACAGAGGGCCTGGGATCTCTGCCGCTCGGAGAAAAGGAAGATTTAGGTAGCTGAATAACCCTAAGGTTCCTTTTCCTCCTCCTACCAGAGTTAAATAACCTTTCCCTGTAATACTGTTGAGGAAAAAGCCTGATCTGGTTTCTATGGCCACAGTCAAATGCTGCCAAGCTGAGCTATGCATAATAATGTCAGGGCTAGGGGAAAGCCAACAGGAGAGTCTTGTCATTGAACTGAGCTTGTGCCAGGAACTGAGCCCTGCACCTCACCTGGAGAATTTGCTCTTGTTTAACTTTTAACTTCTTCACACCCACACCCCTACCCCCTACTTAGTTACCTGTAAACAACAGATGTTTACTGACTAAGGAGACCCTGTTGCTGAGCAACGAATCCAGACCTCCCTCTGGCCCAGTATCAACAGGGAGCTGCTAGTCCAGAAGACAGTGGACTCAGAGCTATCCATTACCATAAAGTTAGGGTTCTTAACCCTTTTCCAAGTCATGGACCTCTGGCAGTCTGGCAAAGCCTACAGAGGACCTCTCTTCAGAATAATGTGGTGGTGGGGGGGCGGTTAAACCTTTACCTTCCACCTTAAAATCAATACTAAATATTGGTTCCAAGGCAGAAGAGCTGTGAGGGCTAGGCAATGGGGGTTAATGACTTGCCCAGGGTCACACAGCTAGGAAGTGTCTGAGGCCAGATTTGAACCTAGAACCTCCCATCTCTAGACCTGGCTTGTCCACTGAGCTACCCAGCTTCCTCCCCCTCAAATAATGTTTTTAAATGCATAAAATACATATAGGATTACAAAGAATATCAATTATATTTATATATACTATACTGTAGGTAATATACTTTTTTTTATTTAAAAGATTTCAGCTTAAGAACTACACCCTAAAGAAACCTGGCCCAATCCAGTCTCTAAGTACAAGAACATCAAGCGCAATGATCTCGAGGTGACCTAAACTGTACAGAGATTTGTCATACCTGTAGACAAATCTATCTACTTAGACACATCACTGTGCCCTATATCCTCTCCTCCTTGACTTTTCTACAATATTTAGCCCTAGAATCATTTCTACATAATATTCCAAGGAAGATAAAAGTGTGCCTTCCATATCTCATCTTCCCTCCCTCTTCATCCCTTACCCTTAAGGGAGACTAACTCTCCCTGCACATGTTATACTTCCCCCTTCAAGAAATACTAAGTAAGGGGCAGCTGGGTAACTCAGTGGATTGAAAGCCAAGTCTAGAGACAGGAGGTCCTGGGTTCAAATTTGAACTCTGACACTCCCCAGCTCTGTGACCCTGGGTAAGTCACTTAACCCCCCTTACCGCTCTTCTGCCTTGGAACCAATACACAGTATTGATTCTAACGTGGAAGGTAAGGGTTTAAAATAAATAAATAAATACATACATAAATACATAAATACTAAGTAGCTACTGGTTATGAAACCTTGTGTTAAAGGATGTAAGGGATATGAAAATGGATAATATATAGTTCCAAAGCCTAGTTGGGAAGATCAAATAACTAAAAAATTTAAGGAAGAGACATGACAAGAAAGTGGTACAGGTATTATAAAGAAGGAGCAATTGTGTCATTTGTACCTTATCAATAACCAATGAAAGTTTAAAGTACTATCACTTCAAGGAATCAAATTGTTCTTCTAAAAAGGGGAAGCTTCTAATGGCGAGAATTCAGGCTTCAGCCCACTGGCAAACTATTTTCCAAAGACATATCTTACTTGCTTAACTACCCCTCTCCACAATGCCCTCCTGCAGCCTACCTCCTATCTCTTGCTATAAAATAATAGTAATTATTAGCATTTACAGAGTGATTTAAGGCTTACAAAGTGCTTTATAGATATGATTTAATGTTATCCTCACAACAACCTTGAGAGGTAGGTGCTATTCTTATCCCCATTTTATAGATAAGGAAACTGAGACCAAAAGAGGGTAAGTGATTTGCCCAAGATAGTCATACAGCTAGTAAGTATAATAAATAAAATTCTCTGGAGGCTATATTTTTAGTTTTTAAATATTAATTTATTAATCTTCCACTCAGTCAAATGTAACTAGCCAATGGACTTCCTCACAATCTGAACAGACACCACAGAAATCCAGCCAGGCAGTCAGGCTGAACCAGAGAGAGAACAGAGGCTTAAGTGAGAGCAAAATTAGCAGCTAGGCAGGAGAACTGGGCCAGAGAGAGCGGCCAAAGCCAGCAGCTAAGCAGCTACGCAGGAGAGATACATGAGCCCAAAAAAGCAGACTTCCTGTTGCATAAGCCAATATAGATTCCTTCTGACTGGTCATCACTTAGTCCCTCCCCAGGACCTCTCTCATTGGAGAATAGTCACACAGGAAATGAACTCACACCTCAATCATAGAAAGAGGTGGGCTTCCAGAATGCCAAGAGCCCCCTCTTTCTCCCTGCTGTGAGGCTGCCAGAATACTGCACATCACACACTTCCCAACATGGTGGCTGCCTAGTTGATTTCACCACCTAATCAAGATCTTATTTATAGATAAATAAGAAATCAGTCTCTACCCTGCCTGTCTGTAAAAGATATAGACAAAAGAAGGGAAGACCCAACTCAGTTTCATAGCCTGGGGGAGAAACGGTTTTATAATTTTAAAATTATAACTATTCGTGAGGGTCAAGGAGGGAATCTATCTCTCAAAAAAAAATCCCAATTCAATATTAATTTTCCATTCACAAATCATTCCTTGACACTTACAAGACTGGATTTTAACTCAGGCCTTCCTGACTGCAAGCCTGGAGCTCTAGCCACTGTGCAGCCTAATGTTCAAATGAATCAAGTCCCTTCTCAATCCCCTTGTATAAAGATAAAATAATATTGAAAACTCTTAAGCAGAAATGAAAACCCTGGAACTTGGAATCATATTTTTTAAATTTAAGAATGACAGAGGTACATTTGCCTTGTTTTAATAATTCTTTAACTCTATAATCTACTTAACCTCAAGGGAAGAAACAGTTTAAGATATTTTAAAGTACCCATTGCTTTTTTTAAAATGAAAAAATATTGGTGATCTTGTAGGCTAATATCACAGGTAGGCACTTAGAAATTATTAATTCCATTATAGCATATCAGAAAGAGTTAATAAAATGTCTTACTATAATCCACTTCCAAATGGAAAGCTAAAGCTAAGGTCTTAAAATTATAACCTTTAAAATTTCCTAAACAATAGTGCCAAGTGGTTAACATATTTATTGCTATGAGAGAATCAATGAATCATTTCCAAGTTAAAAGTTGTAACAATAAAACTTATAAAAAAAATTCACACCTTCATTCAACAGTAACTGAGTACTTTCAAAAAACAAAAAGGAAAGAAATGCTGAATGACACTGCATACCTCTGAGAAAAAGGAAATTATTAAAACCCAGCATAAGGTCTATAATGAAAGAGACAGACAGACAGACAGAGACAGAGACAGAGAGAGAAGGGAGGTGGGTGGAGAGAAAGAAAAGAAAAGTTGAAATCTAAATAGCTGAAGTTTCAAGGAAAAATGTTCTCTGTCATGTAAGTGCTGATGATTACAAACTGTCAAAAGCCAGGAGAGACTGAGATTCTTTGAGACTGAATTCAAGCCACCCATAGAGGTTGGGTTAAAAGTTGTAGGTTAAGTAACTGATTAAAGTCATCTTCTAAGGCATGACTTGAACTTCTCTTGCCCAAATGTTGAGTCAAATTGGGGAAGGAGACCCTCCTAAAGAAAATCTTCTGGACCAAGTATTGTGAACGCCTCAGTTTGAGACCTACTTGATGAAGTAAAAAAGAGATTTTAAATATACAATGTTTTGATATAAAAACCCGTATGTATGGGGCAGCTATGTGGCTCAGTATATAGACATAGGCCTAGCTAAAGAGAGGAGGTCCTGGGTTCAAATCTAACCTTAGATACTTCCTAGCTGTGCGACTCTGGGAAAGAGTCACTTAACCCCAATTGCCTAGCCTTAATGCTCTTCTATATTGGAATCAATATTTAGTACTGATTTTAAGACAGAAGGCAATGATTTGAAAAAAGAAAAATAAAAGCCTGTAACTTGTCCTATGTAGAGTCTATTGGTTTTATTTTTTTAAAAACCCTTACTTTCCATCTTAGAATCAATACCAAATATTGATTACAAGGTAGAAGAAGTAAGGGCCAGGCAATTAGGGTTAAGTGACTTGCCCAGGGTCATATAGCTAAGAAGTGTCTGAGACCAGATTTGAACCCAGGACCTCCCATCTTTAGGCCTGGCTCTCAGTTCACTGAGCCGCCCAGCTGCCCTCACCTATTGGTTTTCTTTTTTTTTTTTTATGACACTTATTTGTTTTAAGACAAAGGTTAGGAACTAGTAGGGTTGTATACATGACCCTGATTCTGACTTCCTTAATTAGGGCACTCTTTTTTTCATTGCATCTCTAATGGAAATCCCATATCCTGTTCTATCTACTAGAAGGATGAAAACAGCTTTAACTATCAAATAAATTGCATGATCTCATGTAAAGGATATGGAGTCAGAAGACCTGAGTTCAAATCCCAATTCTCCTCCTTAATACATGAGTAAACTTAGGAAAATCAAAGAACTTTTCTGGGCCTTCATTTCATCATCAGTAGAATGCAACATTTGAACTACTATGAGTAAGTATTCTCCCTTTCAGCTCTAAAGCTATGTCCTATAGGATGATCCTTCCTATTTCTAAATCTAACAATCCTGTCTTTCAGAGGCACACCAAATTTATAAATTTGGTCATAACTAAATTTAAGTATTTTACATGTTATTTCGTTTGAGCCTCATTTGTAAGGGGATAGATACTATTTTCTCCATTGTAAAGAAGAGACTGAGGTTCAGAAGATTTAAATGGCTTGGTCATGTAGCTAGTAAATGTCTAAACCCAGATCTACTGACCCAGATCCAGCACCATGCCTATCATGCCATTCTGTTTTCCAACATTCTCACCTTGTACTTCCCAGCCCTTCCAATGTGGACTTTTTCCATCTTGGTCAATTTGATGGGTGTAGAGTGATATCCCATAGTCATATTCACATCGTTTGACCACTTATTTATTGGGAGATGAACTTAGTCTTATATATTTCTATCAACTCCCTATAGATTTTGCATGTCAGACTTTTATCAGGGATGTCAGATATAAAAATTTGTTCCCAATCTATATCTTTCCTTCTTATTCTAAATCCATTGAAAGTGTTCATTTTAATAAGCTTTTTAAGAAGCTTACATAATAAAATTATCAACCTTGTCTTCTATGATTTTGCTAACATATACCTAGCTATAAATTTCCCCTCTAGCTACAGTTATGAAGGATATAATCTTCCCTTCTCTAATGTTTTTATGGTGACTTCATATATTGAGATTATTCTTTCAGAATTCATTGTATATGATCCATGATATAAGATTACTTGTCTAGCTAAACCTTTTTCTGCCAACCTACTTTATAGTTTTCCTAGCAGCTCATGTCCAATAAAAAAAATCACATAGGTGATATAGTTCCATTGTGTTCAGACTACATCTGGGATTCTGTATTCAATTCCAGGTTCTATATTTTAATATGGATATTGAGAAGCTGACAGTTCTCTAAAACTTCAAGTTGTAGAAATGTTTAGTAAAAGAAATTTCCTTACTGGGGGTTCCCAGTAATCAAAATTATATCAATCATGATTATATAAAAATAAATAATATATAAATAATCATTGTCATATAAATAATTATAAAAATCATAGGTCTGAACAAAAAAAATTAGCTGGAGAATATCTAGCAAAGGGTAACCAGAATAGTAAAGAGACTAGAAACAATACTACATAAAAATCAGTTGCAGGAATGGAGATGGAGATGGACCTGACAGAAGATTCAGGGACTGATATAGGGTTACCTTCAAATTCTTGAAAGATCTGCATATGCAAAAAAGATAAAACTCATCTACTTGGCTCCAGAGGAAAGAACTATAAGCAATGGGTGGATGTAGCAAAAAGACAAATTGAGGCTTGATGTGAAGAGAAGTTTTCTAACTAGTAGAGCTATTCAAAAGTATAATGGACTAGTCCAGGAGATCAAAAATAAGTGCTCATTGGTAGTCTTAGAGAAAAGGCTAGCTGACAATATTGTAGTGAGGATTCTTGTTCGAGTATAGGTCAGACAAAAGGACAAGGGCAAATGTCCTTCCCATCTTAAAATCCTGTAATTCAATGATTCTATGTAAGATCCTTGGTTTCTTAACAGGTCTTGTGAAAAAAGAAGTCTCATCAATTTTTATTCCTTGGTCTATGAAAGGCTAAGTCTCTGAATTCTTTGCCTCTAGGTCTTGCTTATCTAGTCGATTCCATATTTTTTTACATCTTCCTTCCAAATGTTCATAGGAGCTATTTGTGTCTAACCTGTGGCAGAACCTTCCAAGCTCATATTGGTCTAATCAGTCACAGTTTAATATACTATGTACATTGACCCTGGTCTTGTCCTTTTGGACCTCTTTGAGTACACAGGACAATAAACAACAAACAAAGCAAAGACTACATTTTTCAATTTTTCTGTTTTTTAATGAGTTGAAAAATTGCAAAGTAATGATAAGAACCATCTTCTTTGGCAGATATAGCTGAAAATAAGCTGGAGCTTCCTGTCAAGGTAATTATGCATTTAAGGGTCCCTAAAATTACTTGGATCTAAATAATTTCATTCAATTCAACAAGTATTTAGTAATCAACGACTTTACTCAAGGTGAGAGGCAGCATGGTAGTAGATACAGAGTCAGTCTAAGAGCCACAAAGACATAGTTTCAAGCCTTATTTCTGCTACCTACTGGCAATTAACCCCATGCAAATAATTTCACATTCTCAGTGTTCTAGGTATCTCTCTAAGACCCAAAACTTTAAAGAAGGAATGGATCTGCACTGGTAGAGGGACTTTTCTCATCTGGGAGTTCCATCTACTAATGAAATCACAGGTCCAGTCCCTAGCTCTATTCCAATCCTAGGGGTGAGTCACCACCATCTTGAATCTGCAGAAAAATCCATGAGTATTCATGAGGAATTCTTGACTCATATCCATCTGGAGTTTGAAGCACTGAAACACTGGGTATATGGTTGGTGGGAATCATGACTCAGTCATTAGCAACAAGTAACTTTCCTCCATCTAACCTGTCGCCAAGAACCTGAAGCTCCAGGGGAGCTAGGGTAGTTTGTGTAACCTGGTGAGAAGCCTCACCTCACCCCTGTAACCTTTAACCTCAGTTCTCTTACTCTATGCTCTGCAAGGGGTAAAGGATCAGTTGTTAGGCTGGAAGATTTGTTTTATATTCTCCTAGAGATGGATTATTCACTGCTAACAGGGATTGGCACCTTCTAGACACTGGTATTTGCCAGGCATATGGATTGCACAGTTTTTCAGAAACTGCCCTGAGGACAGCATTAGCACAGAGAAAGGATGGGGAAGAGGAGATGAGAACATAATCTGAACAAAGACAGATTTGTCTGGGGAGAAAGTAAACAGAACAAAATAGGGAGTGGATGGGGTGAGGGAGAGGGAGATATGCCCTTGGATACATTTAAACTAGCTTAAATTTAAAATTCAATTAGATAAATGTTTAATAAGGATTTTTCTGTGCCAAGCATTGTACTAAATGTTGGAAATATAAAAGTGAAAACAAACTTCAACTTTGCCCTCAAGGATATTACAATCTTCTTGGGAAGAAGGGAAAGGAAAGTGAGGGGAATATGTCATGAACATGAATAAGAATAAGTACACTTCAAAATAGAGTGTGATAGGGCATCATGGATTGCCCATTTTCCATTGAGAAAACTGAAGCCCAGAGAAGTGAAGTGATTTGTTCAAGGTCACACAAATCAGTGTGTGACTGATGGAATTTGAATCCAGGTCTTTAAAAAGCAATCCAGATTAAAATTTGAGAAGGATGAGAATACTATCAGCTTGAGATTATGAGGAAAGGAAAGAAGGAATACTTCATAGAAGATAAGACATCTAAGCTAGACCATGAAAGAAAGGAAGGATTCTAACAAGCAGAGACGAGAAAGGGATGTATTTTACAGGTATATTAAAATGCACTGAGTTAGAAGAAGACAGAACAAGATGGGGAATCTATTAATAGTCTGATCTGACTGAGACATAAAATTCTTGGCCAGAAGTAATGTAAAATAAGGCTGGAAGGATAAGTTGGGTCCAGTTTGTGAAAAGCCTTAAATGTCAGGCAAAAAAGTTTATGTTTAATCTTCCAGGAAAAGGAGGCCCACTAAAGATGGTAGAGTGAAGAATGACAGTGGTCTTTCTTCACAAGATTATTTTACTCCAGGCTCTATTTCAAGATCCATGTTTGGTTCCTTATGGATAACTAACTAGAAATATGAAAATCACATTAATACTCCATATTTTTGGTAAATAAGTCACAGATCCCATCACCTAAATGGTTCCAACTCTTTCCTCCCTCAAGTTCTTCCTTGGGCTCCATTTGGAATTCTACCCTCAGGCTACATGATGCCTTTTTCTGACATCTTTCTTTTTCAATGGTCGCCTCTAGACAACCTCTCCCCAATTCAAGATATTTTCTGGGTCAAAATCCACTCACAGACCGTAGTTCATGAGCTATCAACAATGTGTTTTACTTTCATTAGTTAGCCAAAAGACATTAGTCCAAAGCAAAGTCACTTATTGACATACTATAGTAAGAAAAGTAGTAAGAGATCACATGCATAGCAATATGTATGGCGAGAACATACACATGTGGATGGACCACATGTAGCCAGAGCATTGTGCAGATAGAGGCACATAAAGGAAACACATGTGACCAGGCTACATATGTGGAAGGAAATTTAAGCCACCAAATGATCTGTACAAGACTACCGGCATCTTCTAGTGATATAACTTCATTGTTCCTTCTCAAGATCTCCCAGAGGGTTCATATGGTAGATGGTAGCTGCCAAGGGGTGTTCGCCTGCTTTCTAACTTATTTGCTGGGCAGTGCTCCTCTGGCCATAGGTGTGGTCAATTTCGGGTGTGGATCCACTAAGCATTTGTTTATAGAGCTTCTCTCTGATCACAGCTTCTGTCTCCTATTGGAATGCTTAGATGAGGTACCATCTCATCTCTATTACCATCTTTCTTTTAACAGACCCAAAGTCATAAGCTTTATCTCTTTCAGGGAGATAGACCCCTCCAAACATCCAATATCAGATGAAGGGGGGAACCTCAACCATTTTTCAGTCCCTGTGTATAATTTCACTCCAGAAAGAAAATCTTCACTTCTAAGAGTCTACTTTTTTTGAAGCACCAAAGAGCCCATCCCTTAAGTAGAGCCCACAGGCATTTAATCTATCTTTGTGGCTGTTGCATCTGGAACAAAAACACAGTCCTTTGTCTCAGAAAACTGTGATTTAGGATTCAAATTTCCTCATAACTAACTCCTGCTTAATTCTTTCATAGGAACCCTATTCCCCCAAATACACCTGAGCCAAAGAAACTTCACAAGATTAGATAGATAGAGATAGAGGATAGATATAGTAGATGATAGATAAATAGATATATAAACAGATAGATGATAGATCTCACACAGCTGTATTTTCTCTGCTCAAGATTCTTTTGCTCTCCCATACAAATGCAAAGCAAGAAACAAATATGTTGAGGAAGAGCCATGTCAAGATTCAGATTCAGCTTTTATTGTGTATATGTAGTCAATAATAATCCTTCAATGCTTGAATTGCCCTATAGATTTAAGACTGACTTTAAAGGTTTCTTTAAACCAAATTTTATCTGGATAAAGATGTAAAATATCAGGTTGTAGAGGAAAGAATGTACATGTTCACCTCCCTTCCCCCTGCAGCAAAGGACCCCTGTCAATGAACAATTGTAGCACTGCTCACAGGACAGGATGCTCTCGAGTAGTCTCTAGCCCTCTTCAATTATTCTTCGGTTCCATTCCATTATTCACATTATGCATATTATACATATCCAACATATGCCTAGGAGTCAAAAAAAACCCAAACAAATACCAATTAGATGGATGCTTCTTGATTACTGCTTGTGGGGTGGATAGAAGAGAGGTGATATAGACAGGATTCTTACTTTGGTTTCTAATTAAACTGTTTGACCTAAAATATTTGATGAAGTTCCTCAGGTCCTATAATCCTCTGGGGATGGTCCCCAATTCAAATTATCAGTTTTGATCTTAGTAGAGAGCTGTCTTGAGAGAAAACTCTACCAAAAAAATGGGGCCCAGAATACTGTAAGAAAGGGAAAGGATAGAAAGAGGACTAAACTTGGATTCATAAATTTTAGGCTCCTATCTTGTTTTGCCACTTATTAATTACATAAAGCCTGAGCAAGTGATTTCCTCTTACTGGGCCTCAGTTTCCACATCTATAAAATAAGGTAAAGGGAGGGAGCTTATTTTTAGCTCTAAAGTTCTACAATACCAGCATGTTAAATGAAGCTTTCTTTACTATTTCAACAGGGTTTAGTGGCCTCCTCCCTATAAAATGACCAAGAAATCAGTAGGAGGCCAGGTCACTGGGCAATTTCCAAGGACTAAGTAAGGTCACTACTGCTTTCTCTTTCCCCCTTCAGAAAGGGCAGAAAGTCCAGGCACACACACCCCATGGCCCTCTGGGGAAACCTCGCCCAGATTCTATTTGAGCCATGATTTTTTTGTTGTTGTTGTTGCTTAAAACCTAGAGGGGGAAAAAATAAGGAGTGATGAGCCTGCCCCTTGGCTGCACTTCCACCTCCTGGTGAGGTCAGAGCCCAGCCTCCTTCTGTGAGCTGAGAAAGCCAAACTGAGTCGATCTGCAGATTGGGGCTGATGTTGAGGCATCCTCGTCTCACTCCCACTAGATGGCGATTAAGGACCAAGTGTGTTTGGGACACACTTGGCAAAAACCTAAATTCAGTCCTCTAATCCAATGCACACAGAAATCCCAGGATCCCAAGGACTACAAGGGGCTTTCAGAGGTCCAACAGGAAGAGAGCTACAATTCCCAGACCATGGGCCCTTCGGAAACCTTTTTTCTTTTTAAAGTGTTAGGCAATGTGGCCACTCTTGAACTGCTCATATTGGTGATCTGTTTGCATGTAAAGCAAGGGAAAAGCTTAGGAGGGCATGGAACTGGTGGAGCTCAGGAATTTTATGACAAGAAAAGGAAAGTGAATCTGTTTCATGCTTTACACTTTCCTTTCATTCTTGCCAGATTGGAGTAGGGAGGTGGGGATGAGAAAAATGAACATTTTCCCATACCTTGTCAATGGAATTTAGTTTTTAAAATATCTAAAGAGTTAGAAGAAAGCAGAATGAGTTCTCCAGAGCCAACAGATACTTAGCTTTCTTTGTATTTACCAAACAACATTAACTCTGCCTCACAACCAACTACTTGAATTCAAGGCGTATAAGAAAGTTTTTTCCAAGTAATCTAAATTGTAAGTAATGGCCATCAAAGAAGGCAGATATCTCTAAAGTTTAGTTGTGAATCACATCTAAAATCTCTCCAAAAGTATGGAACAGAAGAGAACAGATATGAGATCTCTAAATCCATAGGTACAAGAGGTCCATCCTAAAACTTGGATTTGGAAGACAACTTAGAACATTTAGGCCAAACTTCTAACTTTACAGACAAGGAAACTGAGGCTGAGAGATTCAGTGATTTACACAGAGTCACCCAAGTTAGTCACAGAACCAAGATCGGAACCCAGGCCTTCTGAATCCAAATCTAGCACTTTTCCCACTATACTACCACCAGCAGCATTTTCTCAAAACAGAAAGCTATGCAACTTTTTTGTGGTGATAAAGAATTGGAAACTAGGGGGTGTCCATCAATTGGGAATAGCTAAACAAGTTGTGGTATATGGTTATAATGGAATACTATTATGCCATGAGAAATTACAAACAGGATGAATTCAGAAAAACCTGGAAAAGACTTACATGAACTGATGAAAAATGAAGTGAATAGAACCAGGGAAACAATATATACAGTAACAGAAATATTATATGATGATCAACTGTGAAAGACTAAACTATTAGCAGGAAAACAAAGTTCCAAGGAAGGAACTTAGGATACAAAATGCTATCCATGGGCAAAGAAAGAACTGTTGGAATTTGATTGCAGATCAAAGTGTGTCATCTCTTTATTTCCTTCATGAGTTTTTTATTGTATGAGTGATATGTGTCTTCAATTATAGCATGGGGAATATGAAAATATATATTGGATGAAAGTACTGGCATAACCTATATCAGATTTTCCTGCCTTGGGGAGTGGGGAAAGGAGGGAAGAGAATCTGAATCACAAAATGTCAGAAAAGAATTGTCAAAAATTATTTCAAGTAATTAAAAAAATTTTAAGTTAAAGAAAAACAGAAGGCTTTGGTTAAGCTGAGAAATATAAGGTTCATTAGCAGGGAGTTTCAAGCCCAGCTTTCCCTGCTTTGGCCAGATCACATATTAGAGCATTGTGTTCAGTTCCTGGACCCACATTTTAAGAAGGAATTTAATACACTGGAGACTACCAAAAGGAAGTTAACTAAAAGTTCCTGGGATCATGCCATATAGCTCTGATGGCAAACCTATGGCTTGGGTGCCAAAAATGGCACTCAGAGCACTCTCTGTGAGTACATGACAACCTTCCCCCTCATCTCACCACCCCATCCCACCCAGGCCAAGTTCACTACTGGAAAGGAAGAGAGTCTCAGGTGGAGCTTCTCTCTTTCTCCTCTCCATTATGCTTGATGACATTTTTTCACATCCCCCATCCCTCTGCCCAGCAGCCCAATGGGAGTGCTTCCTCCCTCCCCTGTATGGGGTAAAAGTGGGAGGAGGGTGCACCTGACACTCAATGTAGGGAGGGGCACAGCATGCTGTGGGTGGGGGCCAGGCAGAGGCACTCAGTATGGGAGGGTGGGATGGGGACAGGGCCCAGCACTCCATCTCTAAAAGGTTTGCCATCACTGCCATATTGGTATCCATTGAAAAAATAGAGGATCTGTAGACTGAAGAAAAGATCTAGAAAGTGACAGAATTTGAAGGACTATATGGTAGAAGAAGGATTAGTTTTGCACTTGGCTCCAAAGGGTGGGACTAAGAGCAATCAATAGAAGTTACAAAGAGGCAAATTTCGGCTTGATGTCGAAGAGGTCTCCTTACAATTAGAACTGTCCAAAATTTGAGTGTGTTGCTTCAGAGATAGGAGGCTTCATCCTCTGAAGGACTTCAAGAAAAGGCTGGAGGAACCCTTGTTGAGGAAGTGATAGAGTTTCCTTTTCAGGTATGAGCTGAACTTGGCAGCCTCTGAAGTTCTTTCCAATTCTGGGCAAAATTGTGGTTCATGAATGTGACAGGAAGTTATTACACTGTAAGAAATGATGAGTGCATAAAGAATACAGAGAAGTATCAAAGGACTCATATGAATTGAAGCAAAGTGAAATAAGCAGAACCAGAAAAAGAGTATGCCTAATGACAACCACAAGCATAGAAAGAACAAGAAATACAAAACTAGGTGCTGTAGAATCATGATCAAGTTTATCCCTAAAGAGACATAAGAATGTGTCTTCCTCCCTTCTTTCTAAAAGTCTAAGGTTGTGAAGCACAGTCTAATTTAATTTAAATACTGGCTGATTCTACTGAAGTGTGGGTTTTTCTTCTTTTTTGTATAAGAACTAGCTTTCTGAAGAAGGGAAGTATTAGGAAATGAAGATAAGGTAAAATAAAATATATCCAAAATTCTCTATAAAGAAAACAGGTTGACTGAACTTAGTGCTGAATGAATCAAAGTGATGGAAAGTGGAGTGATATTGGAAGAACAGAAGCTAGTAGAGAAAATGTACTATAGGCAGCCATAATTATGTAGATTCAACCCTGATTGGTTACTTACTAGTTAATTGGGATTTCACATAAAAGAAACTAGAGAAAACAGGGCTCAAATTGTTTGTGCTGGAAGGAATCTTAGACATCTTTTAGTCTGACATCCCTTGCCCTTCCAAAAATAAACAAACCAACCATGTTTTAAAGATGAATAAAACCGTTCAAAGAAGTCGAGCTCAGGGTTACACAGCTGATTAATAGCAAAATCAAGGTCTTATTCTCAGTCTAGTACTCAATGATTTGATGTTGCTTGTAATTTACATGTGATCCCAACCCCTAGCCCGAGGACCCCAAAGGAAATGGTTTCACATAGACCTGGGATCAATCTTGGTTGGGAGTCAGTCCCCAAGGAGGTCATATTTCTCTTTCTCTGGCTTTGCCCTCAACCCCCAAATGACTTAAAGGATTCCTATTGTTTGAGTAGGCAGGGCTTATGTGGAGGACATCTCCAAAATGTGGGTAATAGGGTCTCATCTAGAAAAGGTACTTAAGATATAACATAAACAAATAAAGCTGTTTATTTCCTACATATTAATAAGAGCTTAAGATGCAAAAGAAAGGGGCCCATCTTAACAAATTCAGAAAAAAAATGAACTAGCTCAAATAGTTTATTACATTCATTTTCTCCTCCCAAAAACTTAAAGCCCTTTGTTGGGCTGCTAAACAGATCTTTCACATTCTTCTGGGACCCATACTATCTTAAAATGCTTATAAAATCCAGACCTCCTGGCCAGCCAGAGCAGCTTTCTTTAGTCCCTTTAAATATGGGATGACCTGGGTGATGTTCATCTCCTTTGTAAAGGGGGCTGTTAAAGAAATCTCCTCCCACTGGGGAGTTGGCACAGGATTCAAGAGCTCTCAGATTCATAGGGTAAACTGCCAAGGCTGGAAACATTCATATCTCAGAATCTCTGATTAGTGACCTGTGTTCGGGGAAGGCAATATAAAGATAAAGGAATGTTGCCAGGGACTTGAGGCCCCTTCTCTGACCCATTTGGGCAAGTATAAATTCCTGCTGCCATAGAAACATAGCCACTGATGGAGGGAGAGGGGAACAGAAAAAAAATCTTCTTCCCCTGGACGGAAGTCAAAGGGAAAGAAAGTTCTGAAAAATAACCCCAGAAAGGAAGGGCCCCAAGAAAGACTAAGCTGTTTCTAAAGTTCTCATAGACAACAGAGGGGACAGTTCCTCCCAAGAAGAGCCCATTCTCCTCATACTCAATGGTAAATCATCTTAATGGCAGCCCCAGTCATTGGCTATGTCAGGATTTCACTCCATCATCCCACCATGGCACATGGTATCCCTCAACAAGGACAGAGACCATTTTTATTCCCTTCCATAGTAAATGCCCTAGTCTCAAAAATCATCCCTGCTATATCTGGAAGCTGGGGCTTTAATTAGAGTTGATCTAAATAAAGTAATCATTTGAGAAGAGTAAAGAAGTCCTCTTGTCCCCCAAAAATATCACAGATGCCACAATACCAGAAACTTCACCTTTATTGAATGCTTATGAGAAAGTGTGAAATAGTATGTAGAGAGCTGCCTAGAAGTCAAGAGAAACTGAGTTCAAGTCCCATACACACACACATAATCTGACTGTGTGACCTTAGGCATGTCATTTGACTTCTCAGTACCCTAGACAATTCTCTAAAAGTATCAAGCTACTAAACAACATTAATTGTTGTTGTTCAGTCATTTCCAACTCTTTGTGATCCCAGTTGGGGTTTTCTTGGCAAAGATACTGGAGTGATTTGCCATTTCCTTCTCCAGCTCATTGTTTTACAGATGAAGAAACTGACATTAGTTGTAGGAATATCAGAGTTCCCTATGCCAATAAGATCACAGGAAATCTCTTGCAAGCTGTGTGACACTGGGCAAATCATTTAAACCCTCTAAGTCCCAGATTCTTCATCAATAACAAAGGGATAACGATGCCCCCTGCTTACAGGGTCGTTGTGAGGATTGAATAATAGATGTAAAATAGATGCCCCAGGTGTCTGTCAATATGAAAGCCAAATCCTGCAACTAGTTGGCACTAACTAGCAGTGGGACCAGAAGCAAGTGACAAAAACTCCCTGGGCATCAGCTTCCTCATCTTGAAAGTGGAGACATTAATGCTTCTAATACCTCCCTTACTGGGTGGTTATGAGAATCAAATAAGCTCATATAGGTAAAGGTCTCACTGTTGCTACTTCCTTTACACCCTGTTCCATGACATCAAGGGGCCACTAGACAGAAAGCCCTTTCTCCCTACCTTAAGTTGGAGCCAGATCTTTGTTGCATGCTATTCGAATTCACCAAAGATTACTTTCTAATATCAGAAATTTATAGAATTTTTAGACATGTACATTTTGGGCAGAATTATCATCTTTCCCAACTTCAGACTGGGGAGAGAGGGAAGTTGCAGGAAAGAGGGAGGAAGTTTTCCAGGAAGGTTGGGATTGATGAGCAAACAGCAGCCCCTGACTACAGGCTTGTTTGCTGGTTTTGAGGGTTGTGGTGAGGATAAGAAGAGTTGAAGGGAACTTCCCCCACACCCTTAATGACTGTGGGCCAAAGCCAGGTGCATAGTCCTAGGATGGATGCTTCACTGCACAACAGGGTTGCTTCTTCCTGCTGGGGGAGGGGGAAGATCCAAAGTTAGGCCTGTGGATCTCAGAGCCACATCTGATCTTTTTCTCCCCCTCTGCTTTCCTTAGAAAGGTATTCTTGCCTTAAAAAGGAATTTATCACACCTCCCTCATTTCTTTGTAGGAGTAAGCAACTAGGGGGTATGGAATATTATCATAAAGGACCTGTATTTTGATTGGTTTTCTCAAAAGCATTTTATCTCTTTCTTTTTTAATCTCACATACCAATCAAACAACCAAAAGATTACTTTAGAGAGTTAGAAAATATAATAACAAAATCCATCTGCAGGAACAAAAGGTCAAGATTCTCAAGGGAAAAGATAGAAAAAAGTGAAAAAGCTGGAGGTCTAACAGTACCAGATCACAAACTATACTACAAAGCAGTAATCATGGAAACTATTTTGTACTAACTAAAAAATAGAAAAGTCAATCAGTGGAACAAATTAGGTACACAGCATGCAGAAGCAAACATAGTACCTTTGTATTCAACAAACCAAAAGACTAAGGTAAGAACTTGCTATTTTACAAAAACTGCAAAGAAAACTAGAAAAGCAGTCTGGCAGAAATCAGGTTTAGCTCAAGATTCCATACCATCTACCACAATAAGTTTCAAATAGATACATGACCTTAATATAAAAAGTCACATCATAAACAAGTAAAATCCAGGAAGAAAATTATTCTCTCAACTTGGATAAAGGAAGAATTCATGACCAGACAAGGCACAGAGAGGATCACACAAAAAAATGGACAATTTCTGATGCATCACATTTTAAAAGTTTGGATTTTTGGTAAAAAGTCAATGCAGTTAAAATTAGATGATTAAATTAGTTATTAAAGTTGGTTAAAATTTTAAGATTTTTTAAAGCAAAAAATTTAACTAAAAAAAGGAAATCTTTGCAGCAAGTTTCTCTGAGAAATGTCTGATATCTAAAATATATAAGGAACTGATTCAAATACACAGTGTCTTCCAAAAGTCTTAGTGCAGTTTTAAGTTTAAAATTGCACTAAGACTTTTGGAACATGTTGTGTAAAATAACAGCCATTCCACAATAGATAAATGGTCAAAAGTTATAACCTAGCAATTCTCAAAGGAAAAATCCAAGAAGTCATGAGCCATATGAAAGAATGCTCCAAATCACTGTTAGAGAAATACAAATTAAGACAATTTTGAGATTCATATATCTGACTATCAGAAATGAACCAGAAAAAAAGGAAAATGACAATTGTTAGAGGGGCTTTCAAGGAAACAAGCACACTGTTGCATTACTGGTGGTGCTGTGAATTGGTCCAGGCATTCTAGAAAAGCATTGTTTAAGTCTGCTCCGAAAGTCATTTAACTGTACATACATTTTGATTCAGGGATACCACTACTAGACCTCTAACCAACTGATCAAAGAAAGAGGAAAGTGACTCCATTTAATAATGGCTCACATTTACATAGGGCTATTAGGTAGAGCAATTGATAGTTGCCAGGCCTGGAATCAGGAAGACCTGAATTCAAATCCAGACTCAAATACTAACTGTGTGAACTGTGTGAACTTGGGAAAGACATTAACAATGGTTGCCTCAGTTTCTTCATACATAAAATGAACTGGAGAAGGAAATGGCAAACCACTATAATAGTTTTTGCCAAGAAAACTCCAAATGGAGTCAAGAAGAATCAGACACAACTGAACAACAAGAAGGCATTTATATAGAACTTTAAGATTTGCAAAGTGTTTTTTTAACATTTATTAATAATCATTTTTAACATGGTTACATGATTCATGCTCCTACTTTTCCCTTCACCCCCCGCTTTCCCCCCACCCATGGCCGACGCACATTTCCACTGGTTTTGTCATATGTCCTTGATCAAGACCTATTTCCAAATTGTTGGTGGTTGCATTGGAGTGGTAGTTTCAAGTCCACATCCCCGATCATGTCCACCCCGACCCATACGTTCAAGCAGTTGCTTTTCTTCTATGTTTCCTCTCCTGCAGTTTTTCCTCTGAATGTGGGTAGCGTTCTTTACCATAAATCCCTCAGAGCTGTCCTGGGTCATTGTATTGCTGCTGGTACAGAAGCCCATTACATTCGATTTTACCACAGTATGTCAGTCTCTGTGTACAATGTTCTTCTGGCTCTGCTCCTTTTGCTCTGCATCAGTTCCCAGAGGTCTCTCCAGTTCGCCTGGAACTCCTCCAGTTTATTATTCCTTTTAGCACAATAGTATTCCATCACCCGCATATACTGCAGTTTGTTCAGCCACTCCCCAATTGAAGGACATACCCTCCTTTTCCAGTTTGTTGCCACCACAAAAAGCGCAGCTATAAATATTTTCGAACAAGTCTGTTTATCTATGATCTCTTTGGGGTACAAACCCAGCAATGGTATGGCTGGATCAAAGGGCAGGCATTCTTTTATAGCCCTTGCAAAGTGTTTTTTAAAAGACTATCTTATTTAATCCTTAAAACAATCCTGGAAGATAGGTAATTAATAGTTTCCTCATTTTACAGTTGAGTAAACTGAGGAAAATAGCACTTAAGCAACTTATCCAAGTCATACAGCTAGTAAATGTCTGAAGCCATATTTGAACTCTGATCTTCCTGATTCCAAGTCTATAACTCTATTCACTGCATTGCCCAGGTGCCTAGAAGCATTAAAATGTTTATGCCAAATCATTTTGTTATCACAAAGTACTAGAAACAAAGGAAGTACTTATTAATTGAAGAATGACTGAATAAATTGTGTAATGTGAATGTAATAGATTATTATTGAGCCATAAAAAATTATAAAAGGAACAGTTTCAGAGAAAGCTAAGAAGATGGGGCAGTTAGGTGGCTAAGTGGATATAGAGAGTCAGTCCTGAAGTTAGGAGGACCTTGATTGAAATGTGACCTCAGACACTTCATAGCTGTGTGATGTTGAATAAGTCACTTATTCCCTATTGCCTAGACTTTACCACTCTTCAACCTTGGAACCAACACTTAGTATTGATAGAAAGGAAG
>NC_058131.1:295590031-295664564 GCF_016433145.1 Gracilinanus agilis | reverse complement strand
AGGAAGGAAGGAAGGAAAGGAGAGAGGGATGGAGGGAGGGAGGGAGAGAGGGAGGGAGAAAGGGAGAGAGGGGGAGAGAGAGGGAGGGAGGAAGGAAGGAAGGAGAGAGGGAGGGAGGTGAAATGTAAAATGAGCAGAATCAAAAGAACCATTTATACAGCAATGACAACATTTTAAAGCAACACATCTTGGAAAAATTTATCTCTGATCAATGAAGTAATCAATCATGACTATAGAATACTAACAAGGACCTTCCTTAACAGAAGAGTGAAAGACCCAAGTTATAGAATGAGATACATTTTTGGACATGCCAAACACTTGGCTGTGTTCATTTTTTTCCAAGGAACAGGTTTTTCACATTTTGGAGGGAAGGAGTGGTTTCAGGCTGGGAGGAAAAGGCAGCTAACAATACTATTGCCCCCCCAAAAAAAACAATAAAAAGGTAATTGAAATATATTTAAAAATTCACAGAAGGGAACAGAAGGAAGTCCACAGACATTCAAACCAGCTTCAAAAATAACATGTTGAATTTATTCTACATATTTTAAAATGAGTTATAGAAGATAATCACAATTTGACATTTAACCCTCTTTTTGTGTTCTACTTTGTATATGGAATGTTCTCCTTTTTTGGTATTTGGCATTTGATTAAATTTAAATTAACAATTTTATTTTTAGAAATTCAAAAACCATACTCCTCTGAAAAAGGTGGGGATGAATCACTGAATAGAGAAGCAAGGTGGGAGATATATAGACAAGAAGATGATGTTGTTAAGATTAAAATTCTCTGGAGACTCTATCTCAATTTATAATTATTTATTAAATAATAAAAAATGGGCCAGAGAAAGAAGTCACCAGCCACTTGTGGCAGGCTATTCCCTCTGCAAGCCTCCTCCCCCAGTCAGCCAGCTATACCAGATTCACAGCCAGACCTTAGGCATATAGGTGCTCTCCTGGGCAACCCTGAGCTCAATAAGCATTTCCTAACCAGTGTTCACCAGTGCTGGCACTATCTTAACCGCCTCCCCTCCACACCCAGCTTTGAAGCCAAACTAGGGGCTTGCCAGTACTCTCCTAACCACCTCCTCTCTCCATGGTTGGGAGGCAAAAGAGCCCTACTTCCTTTCCCTAGTACAATGTCTACTCCTTGTGATGTCACTTTTCTGAGCCCCTCTGATTTGGTGCACTCTGACCTAGTCTGGATCAAAGGGTGGTCTTCCGGACTCCAGGCATCACCTACAACACAGATCCTTAGAACAGCTGCACAGCACCAGTACTGCATGTCTTGCAGCATTATAGAGGACTCCACCTGCGACTTCAGAAAGGCATGGTTCAGAGGTTCAGAAGTAAGATCCTTTGCTTTAAAATTCAGAGTTGTTTTAACCGGCTAGTGTTAAAATTTCACAATGTAAAAGCAAGTGATATCAATTCAAATAAGATTTTTTTAAAGCAAAATCCATAGCTGTGAAAGACTCCATTGCTTTTGAAATAGTTTGGGATAATAGGTATTTTTTTTAATTTTAAGATGACTTGAGGAAATATCAATATTTTATCCTTAGAGAGGAAAAGCACTGAAAAGTCTTCATAATTTCTCAATTTTCTCATTTGCAAAATGAAGAGGTTAGATTAGATGCCTTATTAGGCTCCCTTCCAACTCAAGACTCTATGATGCTAAATATAATTGACTAACCATAAATATAACAAGAGACAGCATGGCATAGTGGATAAAGAGATAGGATTCAAGTAAAGAAGATTTGGGTTCAGATATATACTGGCTATGTGACTCTCAGCAAGTTATTTACTCTTTCAATGCTCTAGGCCAATGAGGTGAAACTCAAAATTAAACTGACTGAGAGCAAATATTGACTTAGAAAACCATATATTAGGGACAGGTAGGTGGACAAAATGCCAAGCCTGGAGTTAGGATCACTTAGATTCAAATCTGACAGCAGATATTTCCTAGCTATATGATCCTGGACAAGTCACTTAACCCCAATTGCCTAGCCCTTACTACTCTTCTGCCTTGGGGATTCTTATTGGGCTCAGGGTTGCCCAGGAGAGCACCTATATGCCTAAGGTCTGGCTGTGAATCTGGTACAGCTACTTATATCAATTCTGAGACAAAGTTCTTTTCTTAAAGAAAGAAAAGAACATATTAACATTCTCTATGTTTTATTGCATTTTCATTTATTTTGTTAAATATTTCCCAATTACTTTTTTAATTCTCATGCTTTAATTCTCTTGGATTCAACAATTATTTATTTAGCATCTTCCAGGTGCTAGGCTCTGTACTAAGCCAAGAATGCAATTATATCTAACTGACCTTACCACACTTGGAGGATTGAGCAGGCTATCAGTTTAACATCTGTGCTCTAGACAACTTTCTAAGACTAAATTGCAAAGACGTTGCTGACCTGCATTAATAAAGGAAATTACTTATCTGAGGTTTCTCTACATCCCTGAAATCACACGTCTAATATCTATTCCTATCCCTATCCCAAAATGCAAAATCCTATGTCAAGTACTGGGGATGCAAAAGGGAAAAACTAAGAAGTTTCTTCTCTTGGCAAATGTACACTCTATTAAGAAGAGTAGTCTGTTCACACAAAGAAGTAGAATGTGACAGAGGCAAAAACCAATCAATAAATAAATATTTATTAAACATGTTACTGACAAGCATTATTCTAGGCAGTGGTAAAACAAAAACTAAAATGGAAGAAAAACTAAAATTCATCCTCCTAACTGATAATCTGTCTGGAGGAAACAATATACACATAGGTAAGTAAATATAAAATATAGACAATGTAAAAACAAGGTGATTTGAGAGTGGGGGGAAGTACTAGTGGGGAGTGTGGAGGACAGGTCAGAAAAAATTTCATTTAAGAGGTGGCTATTGAACTGAGCTTTGAATAAAACTAATTATTCCAAGAGATGGAGCTGAGAAGGGGAGTTAATGGGAGCAGCTCAGTCCCTAGAGTGAATTCCAGACACAGGGGAAGCTTGTTTAAAGGCATGAATGAGGAATACCAGAGAGGAAGATGTTCCCCGTGTATGAGGGACAAGCAAGCAAGACATTCCAGGTAGTTGGTCAGGCATGAAAGGGAATAAATGAAGTCTGGAAAGGAAGGTTAGAGTTTGATTGTGAAAGATTTTTAGTGATAAAAATGACAAAACATTCCATGAAAAATATGGAAGAGGAGCAACCTTTTGGGAGATCAGGGAAGTAAGTCTTCATTGAAGAGATGATATTTGAGCTGCCTGTTAAAGTTCAGTGTTTTCATGGAGCCTACGAGAGGTCTTTGTCCTCTGGTGTAGTTCAATGAAACAGCTTGAGGGAATGGTTGAAAGGAAGCACGGGAAGGAGCACCTCCTGTAGCGACAAAACAAACCTATTCCACAATTTTACCCTAGGTTTGGCTTTGCTTTTGGGATTCATCAAAGCACTGTATACCTTTCAGGAGATGACAAATAGGGTGTTTCCCACAGAGCCCCAAATGGTGAATATTTCTAATTTCCCTGAGTCCTTACTTAAAGTTGGCTTTACCTTCGGTCTCAGTCATTCAATAGTCTGAAGGAAATTTCAAAGTACTGAGGGATCCAGGCACAGAAAACAGTAGCTTATCTACTTCTGTAGCCCTGGCAACCCTTCCTTGGACTAGGGAGATCTTTGGTTGCTTCATTTCCCACCCACATTGTTTCAGTTTGAAGAATCAAGCTAGGGACAAAAGGTGAGCCCTATGTAGGGTTGCTCCCCAACCCTCTGAGCATTCCCCCTAGGGTCCGAGTACCTTGAAATGCCAGCCTTTTCCATCCTCCTACATCTCCTCTCCTTCAAGCCCCAAAATATCTATACCAAGAGACACATATTTTTAATATATGGTTTTCCTTTGTTTTCTTCTTTGTATTTTTGTCTTTCGTGTGATGCACACCTCCACCTCTCTGTATTTCTGTCCCTATTTCTGTCTCATTGTGTCTCTCTCCCTCTGTCTTTCCTCACTCTTTTTTCCTCCTTCCTCCAACTGTGTCATTATCTCTGTCTGTCTTTGTCTCTGTGTCTGTCTCTAACATGCACACATATGCACACACACAAACACATATTTTGTATTATGCATTGTTCCAGATGTCTGTGGAATTCATTTACAAGTTTCGTTGTCAGGACTCTCTCCTTTTCACTCATCTCCTCTCTCTATTCTCTGTTTTCTCTGCCTCCCTCCTTCTCTCTCCCTCTTTTATCTTCTTTTTTCTTTCCTCTCTTTCTTCTTCCTCCCCCTTTACTTCCTCTCTGTCTCTCTTTCCCCTCCCCCCTCTCCCTTTTCTTCCCCTCCCTTCTTCCTCCCCACCCCACCCTGCTGATGCCTGTTGTTGTCTTGTTCCCCACTGGAAGGCTCCTTTGGTACAGGGCTGGGCTCCAGGCCACTCTCTCCACTCCAGCTGCTGCTACAGAGGCTCCAGCCAACTCCTGTTTCCATAGCAACAAGAACTCATTTTTCCATCCCCTTATTTCTAGATTCAAAAGGAAACCATGATAGTCTTTACCAAAAAAATAATAATAATAGTAACATCTGGATAGGTCAGTTTGGAACAACATTGCACACTAGGTTGTGAAAGTCCCTTGGCATTCATTCATGCACTCACCTGTTCTCCAATCTTGTCTAATCACCACACCCTTCCATGACCTCCCCATAGTCCTTGCTCACCCACAGTTTAGAGATGAACTCCCTTATTCTTTATTACAAAAATTGAAAATGACCTAGTGGGTTTTTTTTTATTTTACTCAAAAAGAAACTGAAGAGAAGAGAATTTTAGGCTCTGGTTTGAATGCATCAGATACCCAAAATCATATTCAAAAATAATACTCTGATAAAGAGCCTTAAGGTTGACAAAGTATTTCCCTTACAACAACCCAGTTGTAGGATACAGTCTGTGCCTCTTACTTTTTTCTAATATGGTCAAAGAGACCAGAAAGTTGCCTGAATGAATCACCATCCCCTTTCAGAGAAAAATTATCCTTTTTTTTTAAACTACCAGGAAGCAAGATTACCAGGACTGAATCCAATGAATTATGTTCCAAGCATATTTGGTGATTAGTATCTACACACTCTGTCCACGTCCTGGCCCTACCTCCACCTCGGTAGCAAAAAGATGAGGACTTGGGGGCAAAATGGCCTCCCTGTGGTTCATTTGGGGCTGAGCCAGGTACAGTTACAGCAGTAGGTCTTTTAATTATGTTTCAGTAGGGTTCTTTCCAGTAAAAGCATGGAGTAATGGGAAGAGCACAGAATTTGGATTCATGTGACTTGGATTCTATCTAGTCCTAGTTCTATTACCTACTGTCTGTGTGATTTTGGATGTCATTAAAGTTCTCAGGGACTCAGTTTCCTCTTTTGTAAATTAGAAATTTACAACATTTAAAAATTTTTAAGATGACCTAGATGATCTCTTCTAGCTCTAAACCCTGCAATCTCCAGATACTGCCATAAAATGGCCTTCTTGCCTTGGAAGTTTTGGGTTCCATAGATACTTTTTACCAAAAAAGAACCAACCAGTTGGCCAAAAAGAGATTTTATTTATTCCTGGTAAATAATTACTAAACCAATACTACAGTCCTACAACCCTTCAATACCACCAAACTGAAACCCAAGACTGAGTTGCTGTTGTTTGACAGGTGAGGGTGATTGCCTTCACCTTCATTCTAATTGAGAACTGAGTTTGGAAGTTTCTGCACTATCACCGGGCATCATGGGCACTTACTACCCTGGAATTTATACCTATTCTACCCAAAGCCTGTACAACAAGGCTTAACCCTTTCCTCACCATAATATGCCCAGTGACTAAGTTTGGAAACCTGAATCTCTTACTACATGTAAAGGCTACCTATTCTGTCTTGCTTCAACAAACCCTTTTAAAAAAACTAGTGTCTCCATAACTAGTCTGGACCAGACCTTTAGACATGCCAGCTGCCTTCATACCAGATCCTTTTCTAAGAATAGGACTTCAAACATCAAGCCCAACTGGAGCCATGTGCACACTTTACACAGAGGGAATCATAACTATTCATCATCCCCAGCCATCTTGGGATAAGGCATGGGAAATGATTCTAAGTATGATGTCATTCAGACCTCAGAGCACCTAATCACTAAACATTTACTGACCTAGATATCTATCTTGATCTTCTTTGTCTAGTATAGGAGGAAGAATAGACTAACCTTGAGCTCCATCATCACAAGACCCTTGAACAAGAGACAACCTCTGGCTACCAAACTATTACTTCTTCTCCTTATCCCTGTGATCCAGAGCTTGCCTTTCCCCTGCTATAATTCACTTCTCTCAGCCCTTTCCACATTAACCCTCTCCCACCCCAGATCCCATCAGACTCAGTCCTCCTTTTCCAGTTTATCTTCTGACAACCCAATTCTATGTGAACAAATTCTTCATTATAAACCTCTTCCTCTCAAATTCTTTCCATCTTCTTGCACTCACAGAAACTTAGCTCTTAACTAAAGATACTGCTCTGTTCCCATCTCCAGTACTAAGTACACCTTATTTCATGCAACCTAACACTCAGAGTAAGGGGGAAAATGGCATACTTTATCACTCATTGCCACTTCCAAATTTTTTCCTCAGCCATCATCACTTGGTAACTTCTCGTTTGCAATTCATGCCATCTATCTATATCATCTTTCCCAAATTCTTGCTACAGTCATCTATCATTCCCTGGGTCAATTAGTTTTCCTCCATTCTCAATAGGCTCAGTATCTGAATCACAGTCTTCCCTTCTAATTCAATCCATGGTCTTATTCTTGAGAAAGCCAAAATTGTTCCCTCAAACACTCTGGCCTCTAATTTCATTAATGACTTCAACACTCATGAACTACTCCTTCACTTCACCTTATATGCAGGAGTGGTTGTACCCTTGATCTTATCTCACCCATAACTGTTCTACTTCAAAGATCCAGAACTCTAAAATTCTTCTCTCATATCACAATCCCCTAACTTACATTTCTCCCTCTGCTTCATTCCCCAAAACTTCATTCCATCCTCAGTCTTTAATCATGCCATAATTTTCTGATCTCCCACTCTATGAACCTTTCTCTCATCCTTTTTTTCTCCTTTTTTCAGTCTTGACTCCATAGTTACCAAGTTCAACTATATACTTTACTTGACCCTTAAATCCCTGGCCCCCCTTTGCTGTCTTTGGCATGGCCAAATTTCAACACAGGTAACCTGTCACTTTCTTCCTTTGACCTGCTAACATTCTGTTGAATGAAAAAGTCACACAACTATGCTGCCTAGATCTGCTAAAATTAATGTTGTCATTTGAATAAAGAAATGTGTTTTTCTGCTACACTGCACTCTATATTCTTTCCTAATTGATTTAGTATCATACTCACTATAGTAGCTATTCCATTCACACTGAGGAAAAGTATCTTCAGGTACTCTACAAGGGCAATGAATCTTGGAGCCTAGCAGAAAGCTATACACAGCAGGGGAACTTCCTGTGGAATCCAAAAAGGGAGAAAAGGACTTCTGATGATTAGGATATGTGAGTTACTTCCCTTTTTATACCTATGTTCTCTAAGCTTGAACCTACTTCTCCATAGATTATGTATGTACTTGTGGGAGAGTGTGCCCCATGGTTTTCAGGGGATTGTTTTTATGCCAACTATATTTATTATACCTGTTTAATAACTAACTAACTAAAATTAACTATGGCTAGCTCTAACTGGTATCCAATATTGGGGAGTACATTAGATGGGGGCTTACAAACAATAGTACTAAAATCCCCAAATTTTTCCAGAGTCATACTAACAGTATGTGGAAGAGTTAATATTCCAACTCAAGCCTTCTGATTAAACAATGAATCCAAGGAATTCAGAGAAAACATGAGAAGACTTTTATAAAATGATATAGAATAAAGAAAGTAGAACCAAGAGTACACAATATACAATTATATCAACAATGAAAATTATAACAAGAATAAAAATCAATTATAATCTGATGGATTGCAACAATATTCTCAGTCTTAGAAAACTGATGAGGAAAAACTCTCAGTCAAGAAGAAGGCATTATGGATGTGGAATATAATACAGACTGTCAGACAGTTATGTTTCAGTACTTTGCTACAAGAAAGGGATGTGAAATAATTGTAGGATAATGGCAAAAAGCAACAAAAAATTGTTTATATACTCATCTTAGGTGCCACCACCTCCATGCCTTCTTGATCCCCTTATTTAATGATCTTTCCCTCTCTTCTCAAATCTCTCATGCCACACTCTCATATATACTTTCATATTGTAACTTACAGTATATATATATATATGCAATTTTTCCCATTAGACTATAAACTCCTTGAAAGTAGAAATGCTGTTATTATTTATATTTATATCTCTAGTACCTAACACAGTGCCCTGCATTTAGATATGTTTTTAAGTTAAAAAAAAATAAGGATAACTATGTTGAACTCTCTCTCTTTTCCTATTTTATACCTCAAAACCTCTCTAAGTTATCCCCGACTGCCTCCCCCCATTGCTCCAGCCTCTCTTGAAGATATGGTCTTTATAATTTTTTTTGCCAAGGCTAGACATTTAAGGCAAAGGAAAGAACACTTAACTCTGAAGTGAGAGGACCTGGCCTGGGTTTGAATCCCATCCTCTCATATGGACTATTTTTGTGATCTGGGGCACCTCTAATAACTCTATGTCCCTGGCCCCAGTTTTCTTATATGTAAAGGAAGTTGGACAAAATGCTCTCAAAGTTCTCTTCCAATGCTAATTCTAGGATCCTATGATGTTCTTGTACTCCATTCAAAATTGTAGATTTGAAGTGAGAGGAACTGGGTTCAAATCTCAATTCTTTTCATTACTAATATAACTTTAGACAAGTCAGTTTGAATCACAGATTTAGAACCAGAGGGGAAATTCATGAGCATCTCATCTAATTCCCCTTATTTTACAATTGAGAAATTTAAATCCAAAATACCAAGGTCACACAGATAATAAGTGGCAAAGGTGGGATTTGAATCTAGGTCCTCTGACTCCAAATTCCACTGAATCATACAGTCCTTCTGTATCTCAATTCTCTGATTTTTAAAATGAATGGGGCTGGATTAGATGATCCTTATAGAGTTTCTGAAGCTACCTTTCTTCCGTGTAAGTGGAATAGCAGGTATGATACTGAATCAATAGGAAAGAATATAAAGTGTGCATTGCAGCAGAGGAACACATGCCTTTATTCAAGGGGTCCTTTTCAAGTCCTATGGAATCCTATGATCCTAAATCTCGCTTTCAGTCATCTGTCCTCTCTCTTCTCACTCTCTATCTTCATCTCCTTTGACAAGGGTTCCTTCTGTGCAGAATAAAATATGCTCAACCCTCCCCTATCCTTAAGAAATTTTTACCTTCCATCTAACCCTTCAAATGACTGTCCTCCTTTTCATATCCAAACTCCTTTAATAACCTATATACTCTTTTCCATCACATCCTCACTTTCCAAGCCCCACTCATTTATAGTGTTGCTTCTGACACCACTAATCTAATGAAACTGCTCTCTCAAAGTTTTCCAGTGATCTCTTAACAACTCAGTCCCAAGATGGCCTTCTCGAAGTCCTCATCTTTCATGATCTCTGTTTTTGATACTTCTGATCAGGCCCCTCTCGTCGTCATTCTCTTCTATAGAATTCCTGATACCATATCCTATTTCTCCTATCTAGCTACAGTGGCTGATTAGTTCTGATCATCATTCCTGCCGTATGTCCTATCTGTGTTTGCCAAGGCTTTCTCTAAGACTTTCTACTCTTATTTCTCTCTTCTTTCTTGATATCTCGCCAGTCTTTCTTCTCCTTTGCCTCAGAAGCCTTAGCTTCTTCCTTCAGGGCTCAGCTTAGGCACCACCTCCTATGGGAAGCATATCCTGCTATCCCTTTTGGATAATTTGCAGCATCTTTTGTTTCCAAACTGATTTCTTTCTTGCACTCAATGGAATTTCTGGCTCACTTTTCTCTAATGCCACAGCTGGTATGTGTGTGCTGATATGCAATGCTTATGAAATGCAAAATAATTTTAATATTAGCCTAAGTAAAATATCAGCCACCTGCCCCTTGCCCCCCCCATCAGAACTACATTATAAGCCCCCAGTTTGCTTTTAATATACTCTTTTTGGGTTCACCATTCCACTTATATCCCTTATTACTAATTAAGAACTGACCTCTTGGGGTATATCAAGAAAATACTTTAAGTTTTTACCTTGAAATAAGGGAGTATCATTAAACAGCTCCAAACATAGAGCCATTGTATATCTAAAAAGGTTCTTTATACAACATGCCATCCTTCCCCACCCCCCTCCCCAAACTGCCCAAGTAAGCTGGGCTGTAAGAGTCACACGTGATATGTTTTTGTACACAAAGGGAAAAAAAACTCACCACAATCTGTTCCGTTCTGGCTATGAAAAATACAAGCTGTGTTTGACTGAAAGGGGAAAAGAAATCTGTCAAGCCAAGAAGCATAGTAAATACTGAGGTGCTCTGAAAACGAGTTCCAATAGACCTTTCCTTTCCAGCCAAATGAAAAAAAAAATTATTCTTTGAAAAACTGGCCAGTTCTCCACCCCCAGCCCCTGGCCAGACCTCCTTCCCTTGCTTCAGACATTCAGTCATAAGTTTTCATCCTCCTTCATTTCTTGTTGCTCTCAGAAATAAAATTGCTAGGGCTTTGGGAAAACACTAGCTAGTTTCTCCCAAGCCTTTGAAGGATATCTGCCCAGATGTGTTTCATCATTAATCAATGACCTTGGTCTGCACTGGCCATGGGCATAGATATGATAGAAGCAGGATTTATTTTGGGTTCCCTCACATCCTTTTTCTTTACCCATAACTTTCAGGATCCTTCCTATTCATGTTGCGGCAGTCCCCTGCTCACCTCATGAAACAATTTGTAATGAATAGCCAATAAATAATTTTAAAATCAATCCACTACAGTTTTCACATTGGCCTCATTTTTGTCCCTTGAAGTGTTTCTCAAGTACTTTTAAAAGTAAGGCCTGAGGGCAGCTAGGTGGCTCAGTAGCTTGAGAACTTAGAGATGAAAGATCCTGAGTTCAAATTTGGCCTCAGACACTTCCTAGCTGTGTGACCCTGGGTAAGTTACTTAACCCCTATTGCCTAGCCCTTCCCTCTTTTCTGCCTTAGGACTGATACTTAATATCAGCTCTAATACAGAAGATAAGAGTTTAAATGCTTAAAAAGTCACTAAGTGACCAGTTCCTTGATCTACTTTAATTTTACTTATTGGATAAAATCATCCAAGTGTTAGAAGAGACAATGCTCTAGGGCAGTGATGGCAGACCTATGGCACAGGTGTCAAAGATGGTTTGCAGAGCACTCTCTGTGGGCACTCAGCTGCCCTCCCTGCCCCTGGAGTTGGTTACTAGAAAGGCAGAGAGACTTGAGTGGAGTTGCTCCCCTATCCCTCTCCACTGTGCCTGATGACATTTTTTCACATGCCCCCCCCTCTCTGCCCAGCAGGAGGGCACAAGTGGTAAGGTGGGTGGCTCACAGGAGACAGAGCTGGAGGGGAGCTCTCCTCCTCTCTACACTTGCTGAGGACATTCCTCACTTCACCCACCTTCTGCCCAGCATCTCAAAGGGAACACTTCTTCCGTCCCCCACTATGTGGGGTAAAGGGGAAAGAGGGGTCAAAGTGCACCCAGCATTTGATGAGGGGAGGCACAGCACTTAGTCAGGGGTGGAGTGGGGGCAGGACCTGGCACTCTGTCTCTAAAAGGTTTGCCATCACTGCTCTAAGGAGGGAGGTCTTAGATTCTTTCCCTCTAACATACTGTGTAAAATTAGTCACCAATGCAGTCTTACTGAAGTGACCTCATCTTTTAAACCTTGCTTGACTTTGGCTAAATGCAGCCAGTCTGTGGAAAAGGGCAGTCCACATGTTCATAATCATATCTCCTAATCCCATCTCATGATGAGTATGTGGCAGAGAGCCTGCTGAGAAGGCTCACTTACCCCCATCTTTACATTAGAAACATGTACCTATCAAAATAGTTAGAGAGGAGCTAAGGTAGCACTAACCCCATCTCTTTATGGAAATAAGAAAGAATCAAGATTATTTCCCTTTCCTGATTTTTAGACAAGATTTTAAGAATCTTTCATATAAGGAAATTGGAAACTACGACCTTATGATTTCAAAAGTTCTAGATTAAGAGATACCCAAGGTCTAGGAGTCCTAGAGTTGATTCCATACAGAATTTTGCAGCCGGCCAGTCCAGCAGTAATGCCTTGACCAGTGACCTTAGACATCACACTTTCAGGAGCTAACCCAAGGGTAGTTGAAACAAGGTCTCATCTAGTAACATTGCTTAATTTGGACATGAATTTTGTGGAACCAGTGCAATGTAGAAATCACATTAAATCTGAGCTAACAGTTTCAGCTATAGAGGAGTATGTTTCTGAAGTGTTGAGGGGCAAGGGAGATTTATTCTTTAGCTCTTGACATATCTTTGAAGTAAATATTCTTTTGTAAGAAACAATTGGCATTAATTGGTTAAATGGAACTGAAGCACTAGTCCCTGGTAGAAGGAACACAACAGGAATGAAGTCTTGCATTAATGCCTTTGGAGGAAAAAAATACCACAATTCTTCGTAGGTATTCATAGAACTCTCAAAAGATGATGTAGCCAATCCTGCTGTGGGAAAAGGAAGCCAGAGAGTACTCCCTATATATGATAGAATCAGAGAGTAATACAAGAAAGTATTTCACAGGCATATAGGATTTAGAACTGGAAAGGATCTATGGGTCATTTTGTGGGACATGGTTTCCTGATTTGCAATGAATGCCCACCTAAAGAATTACCAGGCTCCAATACATCTTTAGAAAATAGAGAAATTTATTAGGAAAGCAAGTTGAATGGCCTGGAGGCAGAGTACAGGTGGAATGTGAAATCTACCCAGCCTCCTCACTTTATAAAGGAAAAAGTCATGGAAAGAGAGGACCATAAAGGGATGCAGAATAGATTCTTTGATTCTATTATTCATAGAATCATAGATTTAGAACTATATGGAACTTTAGAGGTCATCTTGTTCAATTCTCTCAGATGAAGAAACTGAGTCGCAAAGAGCTTAAGTAATTAGCTTGAGATTCTACCCATCTTAAATGGCAAAACCAAGATTTAAAACTAGATATAATGAATCCAAGGCTAGCTTCCAAGGGACCACAGTGCCGATGGTCGTTAAAAAAAAATAACAAAGCTTCAACTTAAAACCAGGTCTTCTGACTCCAAATCCATTTCAATATGCAATCGACTATAAGTGCTATAAGGGGTAGGGGAACCCTGCCCTCCTTTAAGTGCTATAAGAGGGAAATAATAGGGAGAGGGGAGAAGAGAGAAGGAAAAAAGGAAGGGAAAAGAGGACAGGACAGAAGAGAAGAGACAGAGACAGATTTTAAAATGGGGAGCTTAAAGAAGTTTTCCAGAATCAATAGGATTTGGTGGGTGAAAAAGGGTAAGAAAGGTGTTCCAACTAGTCAAAAAATAACCCAAACAGAGACATATATTTGCAAACGAATATGGCATGTTCCCAGGATAGGAAAGAGACTAGCCCAACCTGTATATACAGAGGAATTGGGAACAATAAGTTGGATCAGCAACGTGGGGCCAGATTACAAAGGGATTTTCGATGATGCAATGGGAAAGACAGAACAATTATGGGGTTCCAAGTAAGGAAGTAACACGATAGAGGTAGCTAAGCTGTTCAAATGTGATAGAATGTACAGAATAGTTTAGACCCAGAGCGCTGACAGGGTCTTTATGTGTCCTCTGGTAAGTTCTGGAAATTATACCTGTGGCAGAGGAAAAGACTTCAGAGGCTTCAATAGTTCTCTCCAACACATTACTTAATATCACAAAATGCATTCCTCATTCACCAAAGAAGGCTGAATTTTCTAACAGAAAATATTAATGCATATATATTTTATTTCTTAAATTATATTGATAAATATTGTATCTCTATTACCTTCATTGCCAAACATACCTCTTCTTTCCCACCTAACCCAAGAGCTATCCCTTGTAACAAAGAATACAAAAGACTGAGAAAAGGCAGTTGAAAAAACTAATTGATGCCTCAATAAATCTAAAAGCATATTCATTATTTTACATCTATTGGTGCCACATTCTTGCAAGGAGGGTAAGAAAGGACAATTCTCCTTGTCCCTCCTTTTTTTCTACAACCAAGATAGATTATTATCATCTCTAAGTCTCCAATTTGGAGTTCTTTGTTGTCTTACTTTCCATTTATGTCATTCTAGTCATTATGAACCTTGGATTCAAATGTACATTATATGCACCAGGCATTGTGCTAAATGCTGGATTTACAAAGAAAGACAAAACAAAAACTCTACCTACTCTCAAGGAGTTCATAATCTAATGTATTTAGACTGCTTTACTCTTCTTCAGATCATGTAAGTCTAACCAGACCTCTTTGTGTTCTTCATATTCATCATTTGGGATCATATGATCATAGATCTAAAGGTGGAAGGGACCTCAGAAACCATCTAGTCCAGTCCTCTAATTTTATAGCTAACAGCAGGCATTTATAGAGTGTTTTACATATTGATTTATTTGATCTTTATAACAATCCCATCAGATATTATTATCTCCATTTTACAAGTGAGGAAACAGAGGCTGAGATTTGCTCATGGTCATACAGCTAGTAAATATCTGAGCAGAATTCAAATTTGAGTCTTCCTGACTTCGTGCCCTTCACTCTATTCACTTCAGACATGAGAAAACCATTGCAAAAGAGGTTAAGTAATTTACCCGAGGTCACACAGCATCAGAAGTGGAAAGTAAAGCCAAATCTTCAGACATTTCCTACCAGGTTTTAAATCTAACATCATCTTGCACCCCACCACCCTCCCCAGGATAGACACAAAACCAGGAAATTCATTATCATGAAGACTGCTTTAGCTTTGATACTCATTCCTATCTTAGTTGTTGCCATCCTTCTTATTGGAGAGCTAGAGGGTGGAATAAAAGAATCCTCCCTAACCTCCTTTTACCTGGCACTCAGAATCCCAACCAACTCTTCTTGATTTAGACTTTATTATTATTATTATTATTATTATTATTATTATTATTATTATTATTCTCCTTCCCTTCCTTCCCTCCCCCCCACCAACTCTAGAGGGACTCTCTGACACCAGACTCCCTCCTCTTTTCAGCTTTCTTTTGTATATCATCTTTTCATATTAGATTATAATTTCCTAGAGGACAAGGACTGCCTTCTTTTTTCCTATCTGTATCCCCAATACCTAGCACGAGGTCTAGTACTTTATTGTCAGACTATTCAGTCCTGCCTCACTCTTCCTGATCCCATTTGGGTTTTTCTTGGCAAAGACATCAAAGTGCTTTATTTTCTTCTGCAGCTCATTTTACAGGTAAGGAACTGAGGCAAACAGGGTCAAGTGACTTATCCAGGGTCGTTCAACTACTAAGTATCTGAGGTCAGATTTGAACTCAGGAAGATGAGTTCTCTTGACTTAGGTCAGAATTCTCCCCATTGCTGTCCTAGCTAGCTGTGCCTAGCACATAGGAAACACTTAGTAAATGTTTATTGTATTGAATAGTTATTCTACTTTCCTCTTTACTATACTATCTCAAGGGTGCAAGAATTACACTAAAGTAATTATGCATTGTAATGTTTGCATTATTACACTAATATGTTAATATTACGTTCATGTGCCACAAATTGCCTAGCTACCCTCAACTGATGGGCATCTACTTGGATTCCATTTTTTCCCATTTATTTATTTATTTATTTATTTATTTATTTATTTATTTTTAAACCCTTACCTTCCGTCTTGGAGTCAATACTGTGTATTGGCTCCAAGGCAGAAGAGTGGTAAGGGTAGGCAATGGGGGTCAAGTGACTTGCCCAGGGTCACACAGCTGGGAAGTGTCTGAGGCCGGATTTGAACCTAGGACCTCCCGTCTCTAGGCCTGGCTCTCAATCCACTAAGCTACCCAGCTGCCCCCTTCCCATTTATTTTTAAATGTCCCTCTTTCTTCCTGCATAATCTACACTGGCTCTTCATCTTTACCCCTATCTCCTAAAAAGCTGCATATTTTAACCACCCCCATAGGGTCCTATCACTCTTTACAGTGGGCAAAACCTAAGGTGGAGATGAGCTACAGATTATTGAAGCTGTTCAAACATAAAGATTCCATTTTTCCTTCCATCAAGCTGGCCTACCTAAAAAATGGCATTGCTATCCCTACTCCACCACAAGGAATTACATGTATATACACACATGCCCTTGATCTAGATAAAAAATTGGTGAGATAACCAAGTTCTCTGCATCTCTCCTCTGTCCCAATTTTTCTTATTCCCCTATCATGTCATAGCCTGAAGTCTTTTTATAAGACATCCTCCTTGTCTTCTTTTTTCTTCTCTCATTCTAGGCTAAAAAAATTCTGTTAACTTATATGAGACACAAGTCTGAAAGGGAGTTATAGACTCCATCACTAATGAGAAGACAAAGTGGTCCTAGAGATAGAATGATGATGGTCTTGGAGTCATTAAAACTTCTGTTTGAATCCTGCCCAAGATACTCACTAACTGTGGGACTATGGACAAGCCATTTAACTTTTATGTGCCTTAGTTTCCTCATCTGTAATACCTACTTCACAGGGTTTTGGTAAGGCTCTAGTAATATACTACATTACATATAAGAAACTTTGTAAACCTCAAAGTACCATATGATAAAAGAGTTCTAACAACTAGCCAATTATTAGGCTATCATTTGACTACTTGGACTTCTGGATTTCTTGGGAGGCACATCATGTTTCTTTTGGTCAGGCACTCACCCCACCTGTATTTCGGTTGCTACCACCACCACCATCACTTCTGTAGCACACATGCAAATAAAGAGATGGTTTAGGAAGTGTTTTTCATTGCTCAAAAAAGAAATACCAGGCAAATATATACAGCATTAGTGAGAGGTGATTATTTTATTTTGAATGAAGAGAACGTGTTATGTACTTCTTTTAGAAACAGTGAAGATAGGGAAGGGAATAAGCTTTTATTAAGTACCTACTATATTATATGTCATTTACTATGCTAAGAGCTTTTTACAAATATTATCTCATTGGGTCTTCACAACATCTCTGTCAGGTAAGATGCTATTATTACTATTTTATATTTGAATAAACAAAGGCTAAGTAACTTTTCCAGGGTCACTCGAGAATCCAAGGCTAAATCAGAACTCAGATCCTCTTAATTTCAGGCCCAGCCCTTCATCCCCTGAACCATCAGCTGTCTCTGAGCTGAGAGAGTCTATGTTGCTCTCAATACTTAGGAATCACAAGATGAAAAATGCTATCTGCCACCACAGAAAAAATTGATGGAGTCTGAATGCAGATTGAATCATATCATTTTTCATTATGTTTTCCTCATTGTTGGAGGTGGAGGAAGCAGTTTGGGTGATATGTATCTCCTATAACATAATGACTATGGAAATATGTTATGCATGATCACACACATATAACCTATGTAAAATTGCTTACTATCCCAGGAAAAGAAGAAGAGGATTTAAAACTAAAAATGTTAGAAAACAAATGTTAGAAATTGTTTTTACATGTAATTTAGAAAAAATAAAATATTACTGAATAGATAAAACAAAAAAGTTAGGAGTTAGTGTCTTGTTCCTTACATGCTTGTTTTGGATTTCTCCTGAGAAGAATACTAGACTAAGTAATCTGGGTGCTAGTAATTTTTTGTGTCATTTGAAGCAAATCATTTCCTCCCTAAATGCCCCAGTTTCCTAAAACAAAAAAATGCCTTAAGAGAGAAGTACTGTGAGTAGATGAAAAGAACACTAGATTTGGAGTCAGAGGACTGGATTGCGATATTGATTGTGTTATTGTCTTTATGTCATTGGACAAGTCACTACATCTGTACTTTGTTTCAATGGCCACAAAATAGGGGAGTAGAATCATAGATCTCTAGAGTCCCTTCCGAGCTGTAAATCCTAAGATCCAATGAATGACTACCTCATCTCCTTACAGAAAGATTAAGGATTAGATCAGTAATTTCATTAATATTAGGAACTCCAGAATGAGGAAACTTTCCCTACCAATGCAAATTAGCAAATTAGAGCCTTAGAGAAGTATCTGAAGGCACTGCCTCTCTGTAATAATAACAACTAACATTTATATAATATTTTACACATATTATTTCAATTTATCATCACATCAACTCTGGGAAGTTTGTGCTATTATTATACCCTTTTACAGATGAGGAAATTGAGGCTATGAGAGGTTAAGTGACTTGCCTAAAGAAGGTTCTACAAAACACAGAAGAAAAGCACCTGCTTGATCACATGGGTCAATAGGGATATGATTGGGAAGGTAGACTCTAAATGATCACCCTAGCACAAATATCAATAATATGGAAATAGGTCTTAATCAATGACACATGTAAAGCCCAGTGGAACTGCAAGTTGGCTATGGGAGGGGTTTGGAGGAGGGGAGAGAAAGAGCATGAATCATGTAACCATGGGAAAATAATCTAAATTAATGAATTAAATTAAATTTTTTAAGTAAGAAAAAAAAGATCCTATAACCAGTATTTGTCAGAGAACCAGTGTCTTTGGGGCTTTGAAGTCATCTATCTACTGGCCACAGGAGAGGAGAAAATTGATATGAAAATACTTTGAAAAAATAACAATTATTAAGAAACAAAATGAAAATTATTGTTATTTATATACTAATAGGTATAAAATGGATTATTATGAAGATCCCCAAATCAAGCAGAGATGAAAAGGCTGTATTTTGTGTACCATCCTACAATAAATATTTGGCATCCATTTTCATTCAACTGAAACTTAAACATACCTAGGAAACTTATTAGTCAACTAAGTCAGGAACCTAAAATATACTTGAAACCTGAAGTAAACACCAAAATAAATAATACATGAGTTCTGTCCTGAAGACACTTTCATTCTTATAGGGGAGATAAGGTATCTATATCAAAAAATGGCATGCATATATGTATATCAAAAAATTATAATACAAAGTAGAATTGATAAATGGGTAAGAAAGGTATAAAGTGCTATAAGAGTTCAGAAATGGCTAGATAACATTTCAGGGAAGACTTCCTGAAGAGGGAGCATCTGATGGTTAGATTTGTTATCAAGCAAAGGTAGGCTATTAGACAAGAAGAGAAAAGAACAATTCAGGCATGCCAAACAGAGTGAGCAACAGAGGTGGAAAAGCTACTGAGAAAGAAGCTAAATTTATGGACATGTCTTTTCCCTACTGGTTCTTAATCCCGTCACTTCCCAAGACTATAAAAGCAGAGCATATTTATTTCCCATCAGTGACAAGCATAAGGTAGGTGCTGAATAAGTATTTATTGCATAAAATGTTGAGTATACCCTGATTTTCACAACTTTCTGGAGTTAATTATCATCTCCATGCAGATGATTCTGAAATTTACACATCCAGTCCTCTTCTCCATTGAAGTTTTAGTCCTGCATCTACAGCTGCCTGTTGGACATCTCCATCTGGATGTCCCCTAAGACATCTTAAAATTAATATGACCAAAGCAAAATATTATCTTTCCTCCAAGCCCACTGTTTCCCCTAATTTTTATCTGTTTCTATGAAGGACTATTCTTCCAGTCACCCAGAGTTGCAACCTAGAAGACAGCCTATACCTGTGATGGTGAACCTATGACACATATGCCAGAAATGGCACGCATAGACCTCTCTGTGGCCACACATGCCAAAGACCCAGTGCCACAAGGGCCCAGTGCTCCCATCCCTGTAGCACAGAGTTTGCCAGAGTTCCTAACTAGAAAGCCAGAGGAAGGTGGAGGAAGGCAAAGCTGGGCTGCTCCCCTCCCCTTCTCCCCAGGGGAAAGTAAGCTGGTCTCTTCAAGACAGCATCCCTTGCAAGACAAGATTGCCCCACCCTATTCAGAATACAATGGACAGAAACAACTTATGATTTTGCTATCAGAAGCAACCAGTGTATTTACTATACAAAGTATTTTGGGGATTTGGGGAATGTGTCTTTTGAGTTTGTACTTTTAAAAAGTTCAAAACTGTAGTCTTATGATTTAGGAATAAGTTTTATAAACCTGAGGCTAAGCTAATAGCCTCTTCCCTGTTCTATAACCCCAATTTCTTTCATAGGCAACCCTTGGCCACTTTAGTCTGTTCAATTTGCCTGAGGGAAAAATGGTAGCTTGTCAGAGGTTGTGATGTCCCAATCAGCCCTGCATCTAGAGTAAAACCTGACTTTGACCCTTGACCATTTGCTAAAAAAAGGTTAATTTGGAGGATGCTTTAGGAAGGCTGGACCATGATGGGGTGAAAGTTCCAGGATGATGTCATTTAACCTGAGGGTTATAGTATCCTATAAATAAGGGGTTTTTCTGTAATCTGGGCCTTTTTTGTTTGTTTTTCCTCCACTCTGGCCACCTTTTTCTCTCTTTCTCTCCCAGTAAAGTATTGCATTTGAAATGGTTTCTGGTTCCTTGACTAGTGGCTAAAGAGGGTTATTTTGAAATTTTCAAGGTATCCCCAGTTTCCACTTTGGAGAGGAGCTAGGTTTGAGGGGATCGTAACTCACATAACTAGAAGGGAGTAGAGGAGAGTGCTTATGCCCTCACCTCTCCCTCCCCACGCCTGATAGCATCACCCGCCCCATCTGCCCAGCAGTCCAATGGGAGTACTTCTTATCAACTCTCTCTATTAAACATCTCTCCACTCTGTCCATACATCAAAGACCCCAATTCAGAACTTCATCACTCTGACCTCTCCAATCCCTCTTCCACAAAGCTGCCAAATTAATGTATTAATAAAGCACAGGTCTGACCATACCATTCATCTGCTCATTTCAGTGGTTCCCCATTGATTTAAGGTTAAAACACTTGGAATTTAGAGTCCTTCACTATCTAGAACCAATCTATCTCCCTCACAACTTGATATTCCAGCCAAACTGTGTAATTCCATATTCTGCTTCCATGCCTTTGTAAATATAGGCTGTCCTCTATACCCAATATTCTCTCCCTTTTCACTTCTGTCTTTTGGAAGCCAAGACCCAAATCAAGAATCACCTCCTTCGGGGGCAGCTGGGTAGCTCAGTGGAGTGAGAGTCAGGCCTAGAGGCAGGAGGTCCTAGGTTCAAACCCGGCCTCAGCCACTTCCCAGCTGTGTGACCCTGGGCAGGTCACTTGGCCCCCATTGCCCACCCTTACCACTCTTCCACCTATGAGACAATACACCGAAGTACAAGGGTTTAAAATATATATATAAAAAGAATCACCTCCTTCAAGAAGCTTTCTCGTGACCATCATTGTTAATGTTCTTTTTTTATGTAACAGGGGACTAGGACTGGCCAATGAGAGCCCAGTCTTCATAAGCATGTGTGACATGCTCTGCCTAATGTAATTCTCACACAGATGTGTGGACTGCACAGCCAGAACCAAGAATGCTTACAAAAGGTAATTCTACCCTTTTCCTTTTCTGGTGGTGAGTAAGGAGGAAAAGCTGTGGTGCTATGGGTATATGGCCCCACTGTTGCTAAGAGAGATAGATAGCAGGACCACCTGATGCCAGCTGCTTATTACCCTATAATAATTTAATGAAGACCTCTGCTTTTTGTCTCTTTGTATTTGTTCTTTTCTGCTTATAGGTGAAGGAGTGTCAGACTAAGCTGCAGCCCTGTAACTTTCCAAGAGTCAGAAAATGAAGTGCCAGATGTTAGGGAGCTGGAGTCCATGCCAGATTTTTGAGTCAGTTCAGCCCAGTCAGTCAGTGAGTTATGAACTTTGAGGAACCTTGACCCAGTGTAAAAGTAGATCATAGGTTACCAAGGGAGGAATAGCAACCTATCCATCCTTTGTGCCACATTTACAAGTAAATTTGGTGGGCCTTCAATTTGGGCGATAACCAGCTTAAGTTTGAGCCCACTCTCCGCTGGGATTGAAGTAATTGTAGAGGAGAGTTTGAACCCTAGGGTTGGGGGGTGTCAAGGAGAAAAATGTTTATATTCTCATCTTATTCTATCTTAGTAAGTATTCCTTCATAAAAGCTAATTGACAATAACTGCTATAAACTGGTTAAATAGTACTGAAGCACAAATCACTGGCAATTAACCCTGAGGAGAGAACACCCAGAAATGAGAGCTCAAGCCAATATCATTAGATCCCAATTCCCTCACTAAAGGCACCCCAGAACTCTTACCTGGACATAAACACTGGAATTTAACCTTGGAAACAATCTTGCTCAGAGAATCTGACATGAAATCGATATGATACTCTTATCTAATTTTATACATTCTTTATTTTTCTATGTACATAATAACTCCAGGTAGAATGTAAGTTCCTTGAAGACAAGAACTGGGTCACTTTTATATTTGGATCTCATTGCCTGTATATATAGTAGGTGCTAAATAAATACCTGCTGATTGATCTAATTCCAGTATCTTTGCTTAACCCATGAATGACTAATACTTGTAATTTTAGGTCAGTTAGGAAAGGAGGGTAGACCCCAAAGGGAAAGAGATTCTGAGAAAGGCAGAACTTCGGTGCATCTTTCAAACTGTATCAATGTAGACAGCTATCAAGTTTGGACCAGATTATCAAGTCATTTCTCACTAAGAATGAAATGGATTACTGAAACCAAAATCCTCCTTACCTTTTTTGCCCAATAAATTAGGAATGAGGAAATCAAAATAGAGTTAAAAGTTAAAACTTTTTCATTTACTTAAGAAAGAGTGAGCAATGGAGAAAAAAAGGACAGTATGCCGAAGAAAGTATGTAGCAAAGGAGAATTTTAGTTTGAAATAAAAGGAGATGAGAATGTGTATGTTAGGGACAAAGAAGAAGAGCAGTGTAATTATCCACCTCCCTTTGTGTTCATGGAACAAGGAGTAGCTAATTGGCCAAAATACCAAGATGTAACATGTAACCTTGGCCTCCTTAATACCATAATCTGGCCAGCAGAGTTAATGGGCCACAGATGAATTACAAATCTACTATGAAAATGATTACGTTATTTTGGTGAACTTACCCCTTAGTAAAGAATTGTTCCAAGATTTTGAGAGGAATCATTGGGAGGGGCCAGGCTCTAACTCTAATGTAGCCTTGAGCAAATCTCTTCCCCTCTCTGAGCCTCAGTTTCCTTTTCTGAAAAATGAAGGGAAGAGAACAGAATTAATGATTTCTAAGGGGCCTTCCAGCTCTTGTCTCTGCTTCTGCGAGCTGGAAACGTGAGCTCTGTGTGGAGACACAGAAATGGTTATGGGAAAGTGGGACAGGAGAGTACACATGGTTCTCCCTTTATCAGACCCAGATGTCCAGGCAGGCACCAGTTCTCAAGACACCCATGTAATAGTACAGAGCACTGCTGATCTGGGCCTTGGTGTTTTCTTAACTGCCAAAGAGCCTGATGAAACCAGTGGCAGGGAGCTTTTCATTGTGCATTCAAGAGCTCCCTGGGGCCCTTAAATAGTCAATGCCACTTCCAAGTGGGATAAATTTACACATAGTCAGAATTGGGTCTAGGCAAAAATCTCTGACTCTTCATAGTAAAAGCATAAGGAAAAGGACTCATTTTCTTCCGGCCTTTCTTTCTTTCTCTTCCCTACTAAATTCATAGAGACCATACATCTGGTGAAACTCTGTTATTGTGATTAGGAAACTGAGGTCCAGTGAGATGAAATGAGTTGCCCCAGGTCACACAAGGAGTAAATGGCGAAGACAGAATTTGAACTTAAGGTCCTGTTTATTCTGCTTCAGTATTCCCAATTCAACACTCTTTCTTCTCTTTTCTATAGAACAAAGGATTATAGATTTAGAGTTGGAAAGGAGCTTAGAATCCAACCTCCTCAATTTATAAGGAAGGAAAATAAAATCCAGAGGTTAAGTAATTGTCGTAAAATTTTGTTTTGTTTTATATTCGTATAAGACTTTCAATGCATTTTCTTCTTTTTTCTTTTTAACTCTTATCTTCTGTCTTAGAATCAATACTACATATGGTTCCATGGCAGAAGAGTAGTTAGGGCTAGGCAATTGTACCCAGAGTCACACAACTAGGAAGTACTGAAGTCAAATTTGAACCTAGGACCTCCTGTCTCCTGGCCTGGCTCTCTATGCACTAAGTCACCTAGCTGTTGCCTAATACATTTTCAAAGCATATGCACATAGGGTTTCAAACACAAAGACTTTCAAGCTGTAAGGGATTATCTTATTCAGGAACTCTTAACCTGGTGTCTATGACCTTTTTTTTTTTAATTTTGACAATTATATTTCAATATAATCAGTTTTATTTGTAATCCTCTGTATTTTATTTTTTTATTTCTCAATATTATTCTGAGATAGGGTTCACCAAACTGCCAAAGAGGTCTATTACTCAAAACCTCTGATCTAATCCAACTTCTTTATTTTACACATGAGGAAATCAAGGCCCAAGGAGGTTCAGTAAATTGTCACATGGGTAACAAGTAGCAAAGGCAGTGTTTGAATCCAGGTACTCTGGAGTCCAAACCCACCTTTCCTATAGCAATTAAAGATTTGTAAAGCATTTTCCCCACAATAACACTTTGAAGTAGATAGTGAAAATATCAGCATCCCATTTTACACAAAAGTAAATGGGGGCTCTGATGGTTAAGTGACTTGCCCAAGGTCACTTAGCTTGTAAGTAAATTAAGAAAAGCCTTTTTTTACACCGAAGATAGGAGAGAACTTTTTCTCCTTATCATTTCAGGTTTATCCAATTGACCCTATACTTGAGTAGAATCTTCTGGTCTTCACAGGACAGATCTTTAATTCTTTAATGTTAGTATCTGAGGAGAAACCATGTCCTCTGGCAAAACTGAGAACTCAGTCAGGGAGTCTGGGCTCTTGACAGAGATGGATTAATTGGCTCATATGGTAGATCTGGCTTCACTGTGAGTTGCCATACTTTGCTCAGTGTCAGAGACCTTATTTTCATGGTTGCTCTTTGGAACAGGGGAAAAAGTCTGGAGTTCTCCCACCAGATTTCCTCTCCCCTAATCTAATGTTTATCATGCTGTACATATTTACATCTTATAATATTCAGAAGTAAAGCCAGTCAATCAGTATGAATTTATTAAGCACTTAACTATGTTGCAGGCACTGTACTAAGTGCCAGGAATTTTTTTTAAAAAGACAATAATAATTCCTACTCTCAAGGAGCTTAGATAGTGTTAAGTTGAACGGGTTCATCAAGGGATCAAGGTTGGAAATACAGGAGAGTATAGACAAATTTGGGGATGGTGCCCAAGACTAAAAGAATTAGAAATTACAGTGAAGAGGAAGAGTAGGTGATTAAAAAGGTCATGAAAGATGAAAAGGTAAAAGATTGTGATCCAATAAAGGATCCTTAAAAATGAGCTAGTCAGCGCTCCTGCATTCATAAAATGAGGAAATCACTTCTCAAAGAGAAGAAATGATTTGACAAATTTGGAGTAGAGTCAGAATTTGAACACAGGTCTCAACTCCAAATCCAATTGTCTTTCCCTCATGTCATGTTGCCTCTTAACAAGACTGTGTTTATTTTGACCATTTTTATCCAAAATTTCTTTGGGGGCTCTGCTCCAAAAAGGGTTAGTTTGTGAGTACTCCATTCCAGCCAAAGCTGGTGAGAGATGTAAGACTTTTCCCACTTTGTGAATCGTCTCAACCCCACCATCTTTCTGACTACCTGCTCCCTGAGGCTATGTCTAGATGCTTGCTATGTGCTAGGCACTGTGCTAAGCACTTTATAAATATTATCTCATTTAATCTTCACAACAATCCTATGAGGTAGGGACTATTTTTTTCCTCACTTTACAATTGAAGAAATTAAGGCACACAGAGTTTGGCAGTATGGGTACAATAGAAAGAATACTGGCTCTGGCAACCAGCCTGAGTTCTAAACTAGGCTCTAATATTTACTAGCTTGTTACTGTAGGCTAATCATTTAATTATTCTGTCCCTGAGTTTCTCTTATCCATATGTAAAGAAGTTAGAGCACATCCCATGAGGCATTCATGGGAATGAGCCAAGAGTCATCCCATGAAGTATGTGTAGGCACTTAGATGTATACATGTGATTAGTGCTCAAATAAATGGATTTTGTTGGGTTGTTTTTTAAAAACTTAATACTGTATATTGGCTCAGAGGCAGAAGAGTGGTAAGGGATAGGCAATGGGGGTTAAGCAACTTGCCCAGGGTCACACAGCAAGGAAGTATCTGAGGTCAGATTTGAACCCAGGACCTCCCATCTCTGGACCTGGCTCTCAATCCACTGAGCCACCCAGCTGCCTCCTGAAATAAATGGACTTTGGATGAAATAGTCCATTTATACCTCTCCCCACCTTTTGATAGCTGTTGCATGAAAGAAGACTGATCACCAACCCAGTAAGAATGGTTCATTAAGTAGACCTTAATAAAGAGTGACTGTCCTTTGGCATCTCCTATCTTCTATGTGTAAGGGCCATGTGTAAGGGCTCTTCAGAGTCTTTCTTTTGGTTCTATTGGGGTTGTAGAAGGTTCCCCCAGCCAGCAGCTATTATAGCTGCTCATCCATTATAGCAGGTCCATATGTTGTCTACCTGAGCTCAGACCTTGAGCCCTAGTTTCCTTTTCATTTTGTGTCTCTTTCCCTGAAGATGGATGACCAAACAGTAATTTTAAAATGTACATTTCAAAACTAACAGGCAACTTTGTGGATTTAAGATACTTCACTGAGCTTGATAAGAGCTCCAAGATACTTCAAAGTGAGCTGGCCAGCAACAAAGTTTTCTACAATGACATCCTTCCTAGGAAAGATGACCATTAACAAACTATGCCCTGGCTTAATAGAAGACATGAATCTTGAGGGAATTGTTTGGATAGTGCAGAGCAAAAGTAGAGGGGTAAAATGGCTACTCAGCAGTCTCACTAAATGCCTCATATTTTAGTGTTTATGTATAGATCTCCCAGGAGAATGTGATAGGAGCTATCAGTCGTTTCATGTCTTTGTAAATATGTGCTTATGAGTCTTTTGTATTATAAGAATTTCTTTTATGTGATATAAATAAATAGCTGTCTGATTTATTTTGCACACTCTTTCTTTCTACTTTTTTTGGTGAAATCCTAGATCTAAGCTTTAAGTAATTTTCCCTGGGGCTCCAACAAGAGGGCATAAAGAACCAAAGTCAATGAGAAAGCATACCTAATTAGAGCATAACCTCAGTTTTGTAATCCCTTAACTATGGAGGACACTCCTCAGCAGTTAAGAGGCTCCATGGATAGAGTGCTGGACCTAGAGTCAGAAAGACCTGAGTTCACAAGTAACCTTAGACACTTAGCAGCTCTGTGACCCTTGATAAGCAACTTAACCTTAATCTTACTTAGTTTCCTCATCTATAAAATGAGGATAATAATAACATCTGCTTCCCATGGTTGTTGTGAGGATAAAATGAGTTAATAGTTCAAAATATCTTTTAAATTTCTTAAAGTACTATCTAAATGCTAAGCTACTATGATAATGTTAATGACCTTCAAGGCTTAAGTGCTACCTCTTACAGGAAACTTGGACTAGGGCAGTTGTGTTGTGATTAAAAAGAAGGGGATATAGGTAGGAAATGTTAAAGAGGCAAAAATGACCAATTTTGACAAGTGAATGAATATGGGGAATGGTAGAAAGTGAAGAGTCAAGAAGGACTCCTGGATTGTGAACCTGGGTTACTAGAAGAATAGTAGAGACTCTGACAGGAACATTTGGAAGAAGGGTTAGTTTAGGGGAGGGAAATAATTTTAGAAACTATGAATCTGATATGTCTATGAAACATCCAGGTTAGATGGAGTTCAGGAAGGAGACACCAGGGATGGATATGTAGGAATCAGCTGTGCAGAGATGAATTCAAGCTGAAACCAAAAGAGATAATAATAATACTGATAATGATATTATTTATGTAACAATGACTATCCTGTCCCACACTAACTGAAAGCCACATTTATTACTTTTCATCTTTCTCTAAGGGTTCTCTGGCACTCTTAAGGGGATTTAGAAGTGTCTAGGCACTCTGTCATTGGCTCTAGGTCCCACAGTGCTGTTCTCCTTATTCTAGAAGTTCTTTGCATTCCATTTCCATTCAACCATTTAACAATTTTATTAGCTTTTACAGAGGCATTTTTATTTCGGAGTAAATATACTCTCCAACACATGGAGTATAATACACATACACACACATACACACACACACACACACACACACACACATACACACACACCCTCTACCATCTCATACTCTTGGGGAAGGGAATGGAAGTAGATTTACAGGTTAACTCACTTCCTATATAGCAGAGTCCCAAGACTCAGGTCCTAGATCCCCATGAGCTTGAGCCCAGGCAATCTGGTTTCTCAAGGCTTCCTTGCCAGTTTATCTGGCAGTGATATCCAGCCCAGAATCCTGGTCCTGAGGTTACTATTAAGTCCAATGAGGATTCTACTTTCTGCACCTGAAACTGAGGACAAATACAAGTCCCAGACTTACTGGGGTGGGGTAAGGGTAATGGGCATTAGGTTTTAAAGGGAGAGGGAAAGAAGGTAGTCCTTCTCCCCTCACTAGTTCCATTCATATACACTTCAAGGTATGCAAAATTCATGGTGCCCATTCTGTGACTGACTTTTCATTGGAAATCAAGCAGGAAAGGGTACATGGGGAAAAAGGGAAGATTGCTGCAATTTTAAAGATGTAGTCTATTCAGGCTTCATGGCGAGTTAAAGAAGGCTTCTTCCACCTATGTAAAAGGGAAACACAGGATGTCTTCTTCCTGAAGCATAGTGCCTCCCCATTAGGTGATCTGGTCATGCTCCAAAGATCCAATTATATTTACATAGCACTTTAAGGCATAGGAAGCATTTTGTAAATATTATAACATTTTCCCTCATTACTCCTCTGAGAGGAAGTTATAATTATTCCCGTTTTACAGATGAAGGGTGGAGTAGACAAGGTTTATGTGATTTGCCCTAGGTGACACAGTTAGTGTCTGAGGCCAAATTTGAACTCAGGTCAGATTTAAAGGTCTCCAGATGAGATCACTAAAAAAATTGAATGGAAAAGCCCTTAAAAATGCTCTGGGGGAAGGGGGGAGCTGGGTAGGTCAGTGGATTGAGAGCCAAGCCTAGAGATGGGAGGTCCTAGGTTCAAATCTGGCCTCAGACACTTCCCAGCTGTGTGTGACTCTGGGCAAGTCACTTGACCCCCATTGCCTACCCTTACCACTCTTCTGCCTTGGAGCCAATACACAGTATTGACTCCAAGAGGGAAGGGAAGGGTTTAAAAAAAATGCTCTGAGGTATACCCATTCTCAGAAGATAGCCTCTAAAGCCTCTTTCAATTTTAGATCTGTGATCCTACACACAGAATTTTTTTTAGCATCAATTTCCTGTACTTTGTGTCATGTAGGAGGGAAACTAGAGAATTGCAATAACTGAATTCTTAAAGGATCACTTCAGAGGTCATCTAATCCAGGGTTATAGTTTCATGTTACAGATAAGAACCTGAGGTTCAGAGAGCTAAATGAGCATAATAACTGTCCAATTTACCAAATACTATACACTCATTATCTTATTGACCTTTACAATGACCTTTTGAGGCTAGTGGTACAGATATTATCCTCATTTGACAGATAAGGAAACTGAGATGCTGAGCAGCTAAATGACACATCCAAGATGATGAAGTTGGTAAATAGCAGAGATAGGTCCATTGATATCCCCCCACTACCAGGGCTACTTCTCCAGCTGTCTGCTCAAGGTCACCTGGGTAGCAATCAGCACACCTGAGATACAAACCCTGGTTTCCTGACTCAAGATCCAGTCCTCTTTCTTTAGAAAAATGCCTGCTATTTGGAATTTTTCATGGGCTCCAATATTCTCTCATTTCGCAGCAAATCATATATAGGTGAGATAAGTGCCCTTGTGCTACTCCTTAAGGATGTGCATAAATATGCACAGCTGTCCCCGCACGCTTTTATACACTCTGAAGAATAGCGCTGAATATTAATATTACAGTTGTATTTATACCATCCATTTCTTCTGGGAACACCCACCACTTTTGCAACTTAGGTTGAGAGGGGATTAGCTACCATTGTATTTCCTATAAAATGACTATATTCTTCTGGTATGACCTAAGGGGTGGGGACCTTGTCTTTAGGACGTGGGGAGCAGGCACCGTAGAGGAACCTGAAACTTCCCCTGGACAGTAACTGTTCTTTCTAGGGCCACAAACCTGCTTTGAAAGACTCGTCTGCCTGGCTCCTTTCTTCTTCATTTAGTATTCAAATGCCAAGAACAATAGCTCATGGACATGCCTCACCCACCAGCAGCAAGGATCAGGCCCTGGGAGCATAGAAGTGTGAGAATGCACATGAGCAATACCTCTTTCAAAGGGAATCCATCCCCTGACTGGTTCATTAAAATGTGTAGGAACAATGTGACCAGACTTTATAATTATTCTCTCATGAGGAAGATCCAGTGGCAAAGAAATGCTGCCAACTGTAAAGACAAATACTTTCCCCCAGCTGTTTATCATGCTTCTTGGACATCATAAACTTGGAAGGCTGGGGGCTATAATTAATCTCTAGCAAATCAACAAAGTCCTTATACTAGACTTGGATAATTATATAAGGTGTTTTTCTTGAGACAGGCAAGGAAATGACTATATTTCCTTCTCTCCTCTCTCCCTCTGCCCCTTATTTAAGTGACTAACTTGCCTCCCTCAAAAAAAGCTACCTAATACAACTCTCCATACACTTAGTTTGCACCTTCTTGGTGCAATTGGAGACCATAACCACTTTCCTGGTATCAGCCTGAACAATTGCACCCCTCTTCCCCATGTAGCTAGTTTTGAAACAGAAGGAACCCTTACTACCCTTCTTTATCTCCCCCCCACCAAAAAAAAAAAAAAAAGCCCTGCTAGATTTGGAGTCTGTGGACATGGCTTGAAGTGCTGGCTTTGCCACTTAATGTGACCTTGGGTGTAAGTCCTTTCCCTCTCTGGGCCTTAGCTTGGCCTTGGGTGGTAGTGGGGGGGGGGGGTGGAGGGAAAGTAGAGATTTTCTCCACCTCTACATTTTATAATCCTATAAACTATAAATTGGTACAAGGTCTGATCCTTAGCAAAATTGTGAGGTAGACAAAATTTACATCCTTCCACTTCCCACTTCACTGATTTTCTCTTTTTTTTCTTGCCCCTATTTTTCCCTGGAAAAATGATCATTTAAACTAGTGAAGTGTTGGCTGATGAGAACTTAAGGTGTTTATTATCTCTCCTTGGATATTTGCATTTTAATATTGTTATTTGCCCTTCTTTTTTGTTATAAAGATTATTTATTTATTTGCCAATTACATGTAATGACAAATCTCCACATAAGTTTTCCAAAGTTATATGATCCAAATTGTTTCCTTCTCTCCCTTCCCTCACCCCTCCTAGCAAGCAAGTGCCCTTCCTTTTTTTTTTTTTTAACCCTTACCTTCCATCTTGGAGTCAATACTGTGCATTGGCTCCAAGGCAGAAGAATGGTAAGGGTAGGCAATGGGGGTCAAGTGACTTGCCCAGGGTCACACAGCTGGGAAGTGTCTGAGATCAGATTTGAACCTAGGACCTCCCATCTCTAGGCCTGGCTCTCAATCCACTGAGCTACCCAGCTGCCCCCAAGTGCCCTTCCTTTTAGAAGAGGATAAAGACATCACAATGTTGGAGTCAGGATAACGCTGTGGTTGCTCAATCCAATAATGTAGTAAAAATGGGTGATGTCTTAGCTGGAGCATGAACTTGATTTAAGTGAGGCGGGTTGCTATAAGACTCTAGAGGAAACCAAAGTTTTTAAGAGATAACTGAATAAATCTCTGATGGTGGAATTTTATGCTAATGGAAGACTATTAAGGGAAATATTTTAGGGGTATAGGCCTTCATGTCATACCTCCTGTCAACTACCTAAGTGGCCATGCATTTTCTAAAATGAGCCCTTCTTGGGAGCATGAAAAGGTTGTGGAACACAATGGAAAGAATACTGAATTTAACTTTGGAGCCCCTAGGTTCAAATCCCAGCTCTGCTACAAATTACCTATATGAACTTAAGCAAATCATTTCCACTTCTGTGTTCCCATTCTGAGTTCAGTTTCCTCCTCTATAAAATGAAGGGATTGAGTTCCATGCTCTTTGTAAAATCTTCTCTAGGCTAGGAATGATGGATGCCATTGCTGCTTCTATAGCTTGACAGAGTCAGCATTGGAGCCCTGAATTGGACCACATCCCTTTACCATTGTGGAGAATAGGGGATTTTATCAGACACACTACAGATGTCCCTGTTCTACTCCAAAAGGCTGACAATCATTTTGATTTATCAAAGAGTTCCACAGCCAAATCTTGGCCTTTATTGACACCCTAAGGTCAAGGCCTTCAAGCACAATGCCTTATGTTCCTTTATCTTAATGGGAAAATGGATTTTGAACTGGTGGATACTCAAAAAAGGAAAATGACTTCATTTCTGTGACTGCAATCTTCTTGCAGAGTAACTATTATATCCAGGGCTTGGGTCCTAAAGGAGGAAGGAAATATAGACTGGCTCCTATGACTTGGAAGGCTATGTGTATCTCAGGGTGAAGACCTGGGGATTGGTGAACTGAACTCAACCAGTTCTCCACTATCAAAAATATATCCAGGGGGCAGCTGGGTAGCTCAGTGGAGTGAGAGTCAGGCCTAGAGACAGGAGGTCCTAGGTTCAAACCTGGCCTCAGCCACTTCCCAGCTGTGTGACCCTGGGCAAGTCACTTGACCCCCATTGCCCACCCTTACCACTCTTCCACCTATGAGACAATACACTGAAGTTAAGGGATAAAAAAAAAAAAAAAAAAAAAAAAAAAAAAAAAAAAAAAAATATATATATATATCCAGCAACTGGTTATGTACACACATCAATCAAAGCTGGGAGGAACATAACTGTTCTTCCTACAGATATCCAGAAACTAGAGATGGGAACATGATCCAGGGCAAAGCAGCAGGAACAAGGCAAACACAGTCATAGGGATCATAAGATTTAGAGTAGGAAGGTACCTAAGGGATCATCTAATCCAATCCCTTCCCTATTTTATAGAGAAGGAAACTGAGACCCAAATAAATTTAGTAACTTGGTCCAAAGTCATGTAAGTAGTAAGAAGAAGAGGCGGAGCTTTCATATAATCTTTCTCGTTTCCATTACAATATTTTGGCTGGAGGCAGAGGGTAGTGTCAAGAACATGGAGACTGAATTTAACATGGTAGATTTGCAATTGGAAGAGACCTTAGAAATCAATTAGTCCAACCTCCCTCATCTTCTAGATGAGGAAACTTAGCATAGAGAAAAAATTCAGTGACCTAGGTAACATACGTAATAACATAGGTAGTAAATGAGGCAGGATTTGAACACAGGTCCTCTGCCTCAAAGGTCAGTGCTCTTTATGTCTCTCAGGTAGGGGTTTCTCACTTCCCAGTGTCTATCAAAATGACACCCCAATCCTCTTGCATCCAATAAACCCATCTGAACCTAGAAGCCTTTCAGATGAAAGGCTAGGAGAGTAGTTTCTCTGAGGCTTCTTGTTCAACGTCCTTCACCTCTGCCTTTTGTGAGTCTGTTATCTGGGCTTTGCATTCCCATTTCCTTCAGCAAGCATTTATTATATACTTACTATGTAACAGGCACTGTAACAGATATAGGGACACAAAACCAAAAATGAAAACAGTGTCAGTCCTCAAAGAGCTTATAGCAAATTTGAGGGATGCAGCACATTCACAGTTAAATAAATACATTCAAAATAATTTTGGAGGGGGCAATAAAATACTAATTATGTGAGTGAGGAACAAGAAATTCTCTTCAGAGTATAATGGCATACTGTATGCCAAGAAAGACAACAATATGAAATGTCTGGAAAGATGGGCTGGAGCAAGACTGAAAATACCAAACAGCCAGGTTTTATTTATCCTAGACACAGTAGGAAGTGCCTATAGGTTCTTGAGCAGGAGAATAATATGGTTAGATCTCTCTGCTTTAGAAATATTCATTAGGTAGTTATATGGAAGATGGATTGAAAAGAAACTGGAGCCAAAAACTTCAGAAACTATTACTGCGAGTAGTACAAAAAAAGAGGTGATAAAGGCCTAAACTAGGGTGGAGGATATATGAGTAGGGGAAATGGTGGACGGGATGTGGGGAGGGGGCAAGAGATATGGGGGAAGACTAGCAATTAGTTTTATTTTTGTTTGTTTTTTAAGAACCCTTACCTTCCATCTTGGAGTCAATACTGTGCATTGGCTCCAAGGCAGAAGAATGGTAAGGGTAGGCAATGGGGGTCAAGTGACTTGCCCAGGGTCACACAGCTGGGAAGTGTCTGAGGCCAGATTTGAACCTAGGACCTCCAGTCTCTAGGCCTGGCTCTCAATCCACTGAGCTACCCAGCTGCCCCCAAAATTAGTTTTATTTACAGAATATGGGAGAGGGAAGTTGTCTGCAAATCTGGTTGTGATCCTGGGTGCCTGGAAGGATAATTGTACATTCAGTAGAAACAAGGAAATTAGATGGGACTTGGATATTTTGCTCAATGCAATGATCTAAGACAATTCCAAATACTTATGATGAAAAATGCTGTCCACTACTAAAGAGAAAACCAATGACAGCTGAGTGCAGATTGAAGCATCATTTTTTCAATTTCTTTATCTTCCTTGTTTTATTATTTTTTTGCAACATTTCTATTATGGAAATGTTTTGAATGTTTTGGACGCTATAATTGATAACCTATTTCTTGCCTTCTCAATGAGGAGTGAAGGAGAAGGGAGGAAGAAAATAATTCAGATGAAAAAAAAATTTAGAAGAACGTCAAAAATAAATAATGCACTTTTTCCCTAAGAAATAGGGAAGTTAGGAATATGGGATGGATTTGGGGGTGAAGATACTGAGTTGCAATTTGATTCTGGCCACAGGGACTCATATGAAGTTTAAGAACTTCCATTCCTCCCTTAGAGTTATTTATATTTTTATATTCCCCTAGTCTAGGCTCAATAGCTCTAGTATTCCATAAGAATTCTTGCCTCTAGGCAGTATAGTATACTAGAATAAAAACTGGACTTGGACACCCTACACCTGGGTAGTATGCCGTTCTAGCTCTGTTTTGAAAAGCTGTGTGACTGGACAAATCCAGGTTTTGTGTTTTTTTTTTTAGCCCTTTTTCTTCCTCTACAAAGTTAGGATCCTGAACTAGATAATCTAAAAGGTTCTTGGAAACTCTAAAAGTCTGTGATTTTAGTGGTTCCCATCTGCACCCTTTCCTGAGGTGTGTTCACACACTTCACGAAGCCTACTTTTCACCACTCAGATGTGTAGTTGACACTAGAGAAACTGAGACACTTTGTCCAAGGTCATTGGCGCCCCAGGGATCAGAGCTCCTAGCCCCCACTCTTTGGTTGCTCAGCTCACAGAGCCAAGCAACCGAACTAATTAGCATCTCTCTCTTCTGGACAACCCCAGGAAAGCTGAGTTAATAAGGAAGCCTGCTGCCTGCCCCTTTCCAGCTTCAGCACTGACTCACTCGCACTAGGGAGTTCCAGAGACATAACCCCTGAGGATGAGCGGAGGGGGAAGGGTGGAGAAAGAGGTCGAGGCCTGAGTTGACAGCCCTAAGGGCAGGCAACTCCCTCCTTCGATGGGAGGAGTCCTGCAGCTGAAGCCAAAGAGGAGGAAGTGCCGAGAGCCGACACCAGCCCAGCGGCAGCTTTTTCAGACAGACAGCAGCAGCAGCAGCAGCACCAGCAGCACCAGCAGCAGCAGCACCGGTGAAAAGAGACTCCTGCCGCTCGGAGATGTAAAATAAAATGGGTTAGTAATTTTCATATTCGAAATTAATTGGGAAAAAAACTAATCGTCTCTAACATGGATGGCTGCTTTGGTGCGACTTGTAGATAAATGCTTTTTTGTTTTTGTTTTTGGACTGGGTCACCGGAGTCAGAGAGGGTTACATATAATAGTAATTCTGTTTGTCATGTCCTTTGGGTGACCTAATTAGGTCTCAGCAGTCACCGAGGTGGTTTGACCTGGGAGTGGTTTCAGCTGTAACAAGGATAACAGCACCCCAGGGTGTGTGCATTTGGAGTTGGCTTTAGGTAGATTCCCTAAGGTGGTAGGGACCTTCAGAGGTCATCCTGTCCATCCTTGGGCTTCTATATCTCAGATCCCCTGCCCCCATCCTTACTCCCCCACCCCCAAGTCTTCTCATAGAGATGGCAGGCTGCCCTCTTCTTAAAATACCTCGGAGGAAGGAGATTCCAGTCTCCCACATCATTCCTTCCAGTCTCACGCACCTCGTTGTCATGTCAGTCGATTCCTTTCCTCTGCAGGTCTGAGAGAGTATTGACCTATATTCACAGACCTTTATTGGAATAGATTCTAATTGTCCTCTGGGCACTAGGCTGGTAGTGGCGGGCAGTCCTGACTTTCTGAGTGTTTAGAAAAGAATGCTGGATTTAGGCTCAGAGGACTGGGCTTCATATCCTCTTTCTGCCTATTACTACTATGCCCTTGTACAAGGCATTTAACTTTTCTGGGCCTCAGTTCTTCATCTGCAATGTGAGTATATTGGACTACATAACCTCAGAGATCCTGACATCCATTAAGATCCTGAGATTTCAGGGTCCCAGATCAGGCTCTCAGTCTAAGGAGTTGGGGGGTGTGACTTAAGTCAGCAGGGAAAACTTGACTGCCACTCCAAAGAAACATACATTTCTTTCTTCTTGATCATGCTTCATTGTGTAGAGCCAAAGTGAACAGTAGAGAAATTGTCTAGTTAATTGAATCAAGATAGATAATCAATCTGGATAAATTCGGGCATTCCCTCCCCTAAAATATCACCTCCTTTTCTCCGTCTTGGCAAGTTTCCACCCCAAAACCATCCCCCAAATTGCTTCAGTTTACTTTGCTTGCAAGTCCTTTGACTTGGGAGGTGGGGAATTGAAAAAGTGCTTATCAGAGTCAGATTCCAAAACTTCTTTCTTTGAATGAATGAGTGAAAAATTAATTGGTTAAGTAAGTGCCTACTATGTGCTTGGTATACAAATAAAAAAGTAAGATAGTCCTTGCTCTCAAGGAATTTACATTTTTATGGGAGAGATAACACATATGGAAAGTTTCAGCTACAAATCATGGGGGAACCAAACTAGGAATAAAAAGAACCCTTAATCAAAAGTCACTTCACTGGGTTTGACACTTAGTTGACTATAGGAGAGAGATTTTTCTCTAAAAATTAAGAATTGTCCTTAAAAATATTTTGTGTTCACCGTCCTAAAGTATTCATATGGGTTACTGAATGAGTCCCCAACACATACACCTCTGGATATATTTTCAAAAGTAAATAAAGAATACAACACCTGACAACAATGGCCTACAATTGGACAGGCATTGTCAAATGGTACAACCACTTCCACATCCCTCATATGATAAGAATTAAGTTTTTTCACTATTTTATTCCAAAAAAGGCTATGGATGATCTTCATTTATATGGAAACTGAAGATTATAAGATCATAGATTTAGCACTGGAAGGGATCCTTACATGTGATCTAGTCCAACCCGCCCATTTTACAGACAAGGAAGAAACAGAGAGAGTTTCTTCAGAAACTCTCCAGAGAGAGGAAACAACTTGTGGGAGGTCACACAAGTATTACAGGATTAGAATCAAAGGATATCAGAGTTGGAAGGGAACTCAGTGACCACCTAGGTCAACCCTACCCAGAAAAAGAATTCCAACAAGTGGTTTTTCAACCTTTATTTGAAGACCTCTCTCTAGTGAGGGAAAATCTATTATTTCCCTAGGTAGTTTATCTCTGTTATGAAATGTTTCCTTATGATAAGCTTAAATTTGTTTCTATTGCTACAGATTCTAACTTCCAGGGCCTTCAGTTACTCAAAGATACTCAAAGGCATCTATCAGTCCAATCTATAATTCCTTTACTTGGACTCAAGACCCTTCTCCATTCTGGTTGCCTATCTTTGAATACTCAATTCAGATCCTTTAGACTGTGAGCTCCCAGAGCACAGGGACTGTCTTTTGCCTTTTTTTCATATTTCAGGGCTTAGCACAATGCTGGGCACATAGTAGGGAGTTAATAAATGTTTATTGATTGACTGGATAGTCTCCAGATCATCAATATCTCCTAAACTAGGGAACCCAGCACTAAACACAGTAGTCCAGAAATGATCTATCGAAGGCAGAATACAAGCAAGGAAATAGTCATATTCAAATTAGCCAACTTTTATTTAGTGCCTACCATAAGATGGGTACTCTGCTAAGCACTGTGCTAGCTTCCTCATTACTGAAAGTCATGTTTCTCTTAATGGAATCTGAAATTGCACAAATTTTGTTGTTGTCATATTACATTGTTGATTCATATTGGTCTTATTATTACCCCCATTTTACAGAAGAGAAAACTGAGGCTGAAAGAGGTTAAGTAGCATACCCAGGTCACAAAGCTGGTATCTGAGGCAGAATTTCTTTTTTATTTCATTTTTATTTTTTTCAAATACATGCAGAAGCAATTTTAATGACTTTTTTCTGACATTTAGTCATTCAAATCCTCTACCTTCCTCCTTCCCCTCCCTCCTTTTAGGAAATAATCTAATATAGGTTATCCAGGCTTGTCATAATACAAGGAATAATGAATTCATTAAGCACCTACCATATGCCAAGCATTGTGCTAAGTGCTTTGCAAATATTATCTCATTTGGTTGAGGCAGAATTTGAACTTGTATCTTCCTGACTGTTCAGATCTAGTATTCTTGCCCACACTAGGCCACAGTGTTCTCGAAAGTAGTGCATCTTGATGTTAAACCTGATCTTTCACTCCACCTCCATTACTCTTTCCATTATTCCATGCTACCTAAATCAAAGCACTATTAATAATAATAATTAAAAACAATGATTTATACTTTTAGAGTCTTTGATAGTTTATAATGCGGTTACCTCATAGCTTTTTTATCATCATTCCCATCTTATAGTTTAGGAAATTAAGACTCAGGAAGTATGATTTGATTGTACTTATATGGCTAGGAAGTGATGAAGCTAAAGTTTAAATCCTATTTCTTCTGACTCCCAAAATTAAACCTCTTAAATAAAGTAGTTATGCAAATTGTGTGGAGGCAGCACACATTCAAAAAGTTTTGAATTTGGAGTCAAAAGACATGGGTTCAAATTTGCCACTTACTGACTCTGACTTTGTATTGGACCTCAGTTTCTTTATTTGTTACATGATGGAGATAGACTAAATGAACTTTAAAGTTCTATCTAGCTCCAAAGTCTCTTATCTTATTTTACCATACTTACTTTTTTTTTTAAACCCTTGTACTTCGGTGTATTTTCTCATAGGTGGAAGAGTGGTAAGGGTGGGCAATGGGGGTCAAGTGACTTGCCCAGGGTCACACAGCTGGAAGTGGCTGAGGCCGGGTTTGAACCTAGGACCTCCTGTCTCTAGGCCTGACTCTCACTCCACTGAGCTACCCAGCTGCCCCACCATACTTACTTTTTAAAAAATAACTGTATATTTATATATCCAGATTATAATTGGTCACCTCTCCTCCCAGGAGTATTGTAAGGGGAAATTAAAATGTAATAATGATCATGTTGTTATAATTCTTATGCAAAGAGGAATTTAAAATATTAAGCTATACAGCATTTTAATATTTTTTTTACAAAGCAGCTAGTTAATGAAATAGACCTGGAATAAGGGAGTCTTGAGTTCAAATTCAGCCTCAGAAACATATTAACTAATTTTGGACAAATCACTTACCCTGAGAATAATAATTGTATCTATCTCCCAGGGTTGTATGAATCAAATAAGATAAAATTTATAAAGTGGTTTGCAAAACTTAAAATGATACATAAATGCTAACAGTTATTATTATGTGTCTTGCTTATATTATCTTTGTTGTTAAAGTATTCTGAAAAAGAGTGAAGTGATGACAAGTGGTTTTCTTGAATGTTTAACCAGTCCAAGGTGAAGTTTGCTATTTTGACTTAGTGTAAATGAGAGGGAGACAGAGACAGAGACAGAGACAGAGACAGAGACAGAGACAGAGAAGAAAGAAGGAGGAGAGAGATCCAGAGCCAGAGCCAGAAGGAGAGAAAAGAGAGAAAGAGAGAGAAAAGGAAAGAGACAAAGACAGAGACAGAGACAGAGACAGAGAGAAAAAAGAGTGAGCACACATTTACTGAGTGCTTACTATGTACCAAGCACTGTACTAGGCCCTGGGGATGCAGATTCAAAATTACATTCTAGTAAAAGAAGACAATCCATTTCAGGGAATGTTGGCTGGGACACCTAGTTCAGTTTATAAATATATAGTCACAAGGATTATGAGCCTAAACCTAGGACAACTGTCATTTCTAGGAATGATAGTGCTGATTTGATTCCTGTACCAATATAGTCAATCAATAAGCATTTGGTAATTCCTTATTATTTGATTGGTAACACAAAGAGTGAAACAATTTCTACTCTCTGAGATCTTACTTCCCAGGAGAGGGGAGAGGTGAAGAAGGATAACAAGTACATATATGAGTATACAGTATAGAGAATAAATACAAACACATGAAAGGTAATTAAGTGAAAAGGAGTTATGGCAGAAGGTACTAGCAAATGGGAATCAGGAAATATTTCATGTGGGAGGTAGTGCTTAAACTTTATCTTGAAGGAAGAGAATCTATGAGGCAGGGAGAAGTGAAGAGGGAATTTATTTCAGATACAGGACACAGTCAGTGAAAAGATATGGAGGCCAGAGACAGAACATGCTATGTGAAGAATAGAGAGAAAGCCAATTGGGCTAGATCACAGAATATGTGACAAGTGAGGCTACAAAGATAGACTGGGTTCAGGCTGTAAAGGGCTTTAAAAGCCAAATAACAGTGTGTATTTTATTCTAAAGGCAATAGGGAGCCACTGGCAACTAGTGATAAGGGGAATGACACAGTCAGATATGTGCTTAAGGAAAATCACTTTGTTGGCTTATATAGAAGATAGGCTAGAATGGAAAGAAACAAGGCAGGGAGATAAATTATGAAGCCATCACAATAGTCCTGAACTAAGGAGGAGACTGTGACTAAAAAGAAGGGATTGATGAGAGAGGATCTCTAGTCTCCTCTGGGAAGGATTTTCCACTCAATGATGAACATTCTCTCACTTGGTCATACCAGACCCCTGTAGGTCATTATTTTAATCCCATTTCCAATCCCTTGCTCTTGATTCTTTATTTCCAACCCCCTCAATCCTCCCACCCCAAGTCCCAAACAAACACCATTCACTCTTTCTCCTTTGCCTTTTGGAATGCCTGTTCTACAGGTAACAAATTTCCCTTCATCCTGAATTCCTCTCCCATTTCTTCTATCTTCTAAGAATTACCAAAACCTGGCTCCCCTCCAAAGACACTGTCTCTCTGCTCATCCTATCCCATACTGGCTCCACATTCATTCATTCTCCTTGGTCCAGTGGTTGAGGTGAGGGAGTTGGAACACTCCTTACTCCCACAGCTGCTTCCAGGTTCTGTCCCTACCTCCATCACTCAACCTTACATCCCTTGAGGTGCCTGCTATTCATATCTATCCCTAATCAAAATCCTGGTCGCCACTACTTACAGACCTCTAGGTCATTTCTCTTCTTTCCTCAATGAGTTCAATATCTGGCTCATACCTATTTTCTCTTCCCTAACTTCTACCCTCATGCTAAGGGACTTCAACATATGTGTCAATTATCTCTCAAACAACCTAACCATTCATTTCCTCAACCTATTCACTTCCCATGACCTACTCCTCCACCCCAACTCAGCTCCACACAGATGACCATACACTTGATCTTATAATCACTTATAAATGTACTAACTCCATATTAAAGAACTCCAGAATACCCTTATATGATAATAAACTGTTGACTCTTCCTCTGATTCCTTTACCAAAACTTAATCTTTGTCCACATCACAACCCCTAAAACCTTAGTCCCTCGGTTTTCTCCCTGTCATTTCCTCTGCACTTAATCACTCCCACCCTTTTTCTCCATTTTGCCCTTTGGTGAATCAGTTCAACTCTGTACTGTCATCTTCTCCTTGAAGAGAAGACTTCTTGAGAAGACTTCTCCTGAGTTCTTGACTTCCTTATCACATCACTGATCTTGTCCTGCCAAACTCAGCTTTGCATGACTTCTACGATCTACTATCTTCACTCCTTTACACATGTTGCTGAATGTAGGTGGAGAAAAATCACGCAACCATTCCAACTGGGTCCAGGACAGATTTATTTTACACAACCTTAACTGGGCCCTCACTGTCATTAGGCAAGCTTTCTGTACCTCCCTTATCAACTCATTATTCCACTCTCCACAGCAGCACTTAAAAAACTTTTCAACTCTTTCCACACCTTCCCTTGCTCCGGTTCCTCTTCCTAATTGAGAATGTTGGTTCATGTTTTACAGGGGGGAATAATAAAACCATTCTCTGTGAGTTCCCTCTTTCCCCCTCTTCCTTATCTTCTATCACTCAGATGTTTTCTGTCACCATCTCCTCCTTCACTCCTGTCTCACCTGAAGAGGTGACCTAATTTTATACCAAGGCTCACTCCACTTACAAAATTGTTTCCATTCCATTGTATCACTTCCATCAGGTTACCTCCTCTATCATTCCTACCCTATTACTTATCCTCAAACTCTTCCTATTTACTGGTACCTTCCCTACTGTTTGTGAACACACCTATGTCTCCTCTATCCTCTAAATACTCTCACTTGATTCTTCCATTCCAGATAATTGTCATCCTCTATCTCTTCTGCTCTTCTGGCCAAACTCCTCAAAAAAGCTATATAAGTGCTTCCACTTGCTTTCCTATCACTCTTTTTAACTCCTAACAATCTAGCTTTTGACATCATTCCCCTGACCTGAGTTCAAATCCAGGCTCAGACACTGGTATAACCTCAGACCCAGGATGACCCTGGACAAGTCACTTAACCTTATTTGGCTCAGTCTCCTCTTCTGTAAAATGAGCTGGAGAAAGAAATGGTAAACCACACCAGTATCTTTGCCAAGAAAACTCCAAATAGGGTAACAGAGAGTCAGACATGACTGAACAACAACAACAACAACAGATTCAGAGAACTCTTACCAGTCAAGAGTCCAGAGCCATAATAGGAACCTAGGTTCCAGGTGAGAAGCTTAAGATAAGGGAGGGACCATGGCAAGAACAAAGATAGTAAAATATAAAATTATTTAGATTGAGACAGAAAAAATTGCTACTGCTTGAAACCAGTTTTGTGGCATACAAAAAGGTAGTATTTACATGTGGTCCTTGATCTATAGTATGAGCTCTAATACATAGTCACATAGGCATAGTTTGTCTGTGGCACTTCTCTTCATTTAATAACTTTTCTAGCTATGAACATCTAACCCTAATCAGTGCTTCTAGCCTCAGTGCTCCAGCTTGTCTTTGATCCACTTCAGCCTTTCTTTTTTCCCTCTGGGAAACTTGGCCTTCTCTGTTTAGGGACAGTGAGGTGGCACAATAAATAGAGCACCTGGCTCTGGAGTCAGGACAACTCATCTTCCTGAGTTCAAATTTGACCTCAGATACTCACTAGCTATATGACCCTGGACAAGTCACTTCACTCTGTTTGCCTTAGTTCTTCATCTCTAAAATGAACTGAATAAGGAAATGGTAAACCATTCCAGTATCTTTGCCAAAAAATCCTAAATGGGGTCGCAAAGAGTCAAACACAATTGAAACAACTCAACAACAGTTAGTGCATTGCTTCTAGCTTTTAAAGAAGTGGAACTTGTAGCCTTGCATAAAACATCTTACCATATAGACAACTTGTCCATACATTATGAGGCTGTCCTTTTCTCACAGATTTATGGGCACAAAATGTTAGAACTAGAACTACAAGAGATTCTAGAGGTCATCTAATCCAACTTTATAATTTATCCATTTATTTATTTTTAACATTCCCCTTTTTTTATTTTTTAGAAAAGTGTTTTCCATGGTTACATGATTCATGTTCTTGCTCTCTCTCCCCCAGCCCCCATAGCCGACTTTCCACTGGTTTCTTCCTGTGTCATCGATCAAGACCTATTTCCATATTATTGATAGTTGTAGTAGGGTGGTCCTTTAGAGTTTACTTCCCAAATCGTGTCTGAATCAACCCATGTGTTCAAGCAGTTGTTTTTCTTCTGTATTTCCACTCCTGTAGTTCTTCCTCTGAATGTGGGTAGCGTTCTTTTCCATAAATCCCTCAGAATTGTCCTGGATCATTGCATTGCTTCTAGTACAAAAATCCATTACATTCGATTGTGCCACAGTGTATCAGTCTCAGGGCAGCTGGGTAGCTCAGTGGATTGAGAGTCAGGCCTAGAGATGGGAAGTCCTAGGTTCAAATCTGGCCTCAGACACTTCCCAGCTTGTGTGACCCTGGGCAAGTCACTTGACCCCCATTGCCCACCCTTACCACTCTTCCACCTAGGAGCCAATGCACAGAAGTTAAGGGTTTAAAAAAAAAAAAAAGCAACTCAACTCACAGTGTATCAGTCTCTGTGTATAATGTTCTCCTGGATCTGCTCCTTTCACTCTGAATCAATTCCTGGAAGTCATTCTAGTTCACATGGAATTCCTCCAATTTACATAAAGAGACCATAGATAAACAGACTTGTACAAAAATATTTATAGCTGCGCTCTTTGTGGTGGCAAAAAACTGGAAAAGGAGGGTATGTCCTTTAATTGGGGAATGGCTGAACAAACTGTGGTATATGCTGGTGATGGAATACTATTGTGCCAAACTTATCACTTAAAAAAACTCTTCAATTCTGTCTTAGAATCAATACTAAGTATTGGTTCCAAGGGATGAGCAGTAAGGATTAGGAAATGGGGCTTAAGTGACTTGCCCAGGATCACATAGCTAGGAAGTACCTGAAGACAGATTTCAACCCAGGACTTCCCGTTTCTAGGTCTGGCTCTCAACCCAATGAGTCACCTAGCTGCCCCCACAGCCTCCTCATTTTACAAATTAGGAAACTGAGAATGGGTGAGGTGAAGTGATTAGTAAGAGGCAGAGCTCTGATTATCAGTCAAACCGTGTGTGTGTGTGTGTGTGTGTGTGTGTGTGTGTGTGTGTGTGTGTGTGTGTGTGTGTGTGTCTATATATATATATACATATTCAGATCTTAGGGATAAGAGGATTTAGAGCTGAAAGGTGCCTTAGAGATCACAGTCCAATTCCCTCATTTTGCAGATGTGAAATTGGAGAATCTGAAAAATAAGATCATGGATATAGAGATAGAAGGGATCTCAGAGGCTATCTAGTGCTACTCCCTGTTTTGCATGTGAGGAAACGGGGGCACAAGGAGAAGATGAGAACTACTCTTTCTCTTCCTAGTGTCTTTGAGTGTCCCCCCTCCCAACATGGCCTAACACTGTGTTTTACATTGCATTGGTTTATTAAATATTTGTTGAATAAATGAAAGGAAGAGAAGATAGAGGAAGAATGTTATTTAAAAAGAGAGGGTGGGGGAGCTTCTATAGCTTCACAGTTTTGCCCAGAGCAAGTCCTATTCTTTTATCCAAAGGTCCTGATGGCTTGAGGAATATAGGGACTAAGAAAAGTTCTAGAACCTGTAATTTAATAGTGTTAAAAGTTATAATCTGGAATCACCTTTATCTCCATGTGAAGAATAGCTCCTGCAGGATAGTCTTTAAACTTTAAAGACATCTTATCTGCTTGAGTGTTTGTATTTGAGCTATTAACTCCTCACCTCAAGATTAAATCAGCTTTGGCCCTAATGACTAGGGTTGATAAGAGTGTCTTTAAAGTTTAAATAGTTCCCTGCAAAATCTAGGCAGTTTTCCTACTCTGCCTGGGAAACCTTTATGGGAAATAGAAGCATGTTAGAGGATAGGGAGGGGATCCCCCTGGAAGGACAAGGACTTGTTGAGTGGCTGGGGTGGAAGTAACACTTAAAAATTCCAATCTTTACTGACCGTTGTCTCTACAGCTGGACTGTAAGTCACTTTCCTTCTTTGTTTACTGTCTGAATTGCATTAATTAAGCACCTACCATGGACATGAACCACTTCAAACTTCATAGTGATACTATATTAGCAACAGTGTAACTTGTAAACATTTTGGTCAGTTGACAAGTATTTTTAAAGGACCAACTACTTGCTTAATGTTCTATCAATATTTAATTGGACTTTCTGTTTTTAACTATTGTATGAACTGGAATTTTTGTTGATTTCTTTAAGGTTTATGGTCAGACATCAATAAGATCATCTGCTTTTCCTGGTGAAGAAAATTAATGATTCAAATTGATTCTGTCTAGCTTTAGATTTGATTAGGCTCTTTGTTAATACGTTTTAAAAACAAGTATTTATTTATTTTTAACATTCTTTTTAAATTTTGAGTTCTAAATTCTTTCCCTCCTTCACTCCCCCACCCCTTCCTAGTGAAAAGGCATGCAATATGATATCAATTATACATGTGAGATTATGCAAAGTATATTTCCATGTTAGCCATATTACAGAAAAAAACAAGAAAAACAAAGTGAGAAAATTGTACTTCAATTTGCACTCAGGGTTCATCATTTCTCTCCCTGGAAGTGAATAGCATTTTTTCATCATAAGTCTTTTGGAACTGTCTTGAATCATTTTATCCATCAGAGTAGCCAAGTCTTTCACAGTTGATCATCATTACAACATTGCTGTTAACATACACTATGATCTCTCAGTTTTTCTCACTTTACTTTGTATCAGTTCATATAGGTCTTGCCATATTTTTATGAACTCCCTTCCTTATTTCTCTCAGCACATTAGTACTCCATCACGATCATATGCCACAACTCATTCAGCCATTCCTCAACTGATAAGCATCCCTTCGATTTCCAATTCTTTGCCACCACAAAAAGAGCTACTAGCAGTATTTTTTTGCACATATAAACCCTTTTCCTTTGATCTTTTCAGAAAATAGACATAGTAGTGATATTGCTGGGTCAAAAGGTATGCACAATTTGATAGCCCTTTGGGTCTAGTTCTAAATTGTTCTTCACAGTGGTTGAACCAGTTCACTACTCTCCCAATAGTTCATCAGTGTACATGTTTTTCCCTCATCCTCTCCAACATTTCTCATTTCTGATAGATGTGAAGGAGTATCACAGAGTTGTTTTAATTTGACTTTCTCTAATCAGTGGTGATTTAGAGAATTTTTATATGACTATATATAGCTTTGATTTCTTCTGAAAACTGCCTGTTTACACACTTATTTGTCAATTGGGGAATAGCTCTTATTTTTACAAATTGACTCAGTTTTATGCTCAATATATGATTTGAGAAAAGAGGTCTTTACAGAGAAATTTACTGTAAAACCTTTTTATATACCTTTTAGTGAAATGTAGTTTCCCTGATTAACCCTTTTAATTAGGTCTATTTTTGGTTTTGCTTTGTCTGAGCTCATAATTCCTACTTCTGCCTTTTAAAAAAATATTTAGGTATATTATATTCTGCTTTGGCCCATCATTTTAGTTCTCTATCTCTTTCCATTTCAAGGGTGTCTCTTGTAAACAATACATTTTTAGATTCTGATTTTTAATCTGTTCTGCTATCTGCTTCGGTTTTATGGGTAAGCTCATCCCATTCACATTCATGGTTATGATTACTGTGTATTTCCCTCCATTTCATTTTGTTCTGTTCCTTTTTTTCTCTCCTTTTATCCTATCCGTTCTGATCACTGTATCTCTTAATCTTCTCCCCCTTTCATTATACTCCCTCATTCTCTTAACCCCTTCCTCTCTTATTTTTTTATTGAATAAGTTACATTTCTTTACAGAACTGAATGAATGAGTGTGTGTATGGGGTGTGTGTGTGTATTCTTCTTTTTTTGAATCAATTCCATTGAGAGGGATGTTTAAGCACTACCTGACATACCTCCTTCTTCTACTGTAAAAACTCTTCATTGCATGTCTCTTTTATGTGAAGAATTTTTCCCATTCTACCTCTCCCTTCCTACTTCTCTCAGCATATCCCTCTTTCTCAGCCCTTCGGTTTTTTTGGAGATCATTCTAACATAATTGACTCACTTCCATTTCCCTCTATGTAAACTCCTTTTATCTTTCCTAATAATAATAAAATTCTTAGGTGTTACATGTATCATCCATACATAAATGTAAACAGTTTCACTTTAGTGAGACCTGTATGATTACTCATTCATGTTTACTTTTGTGAGAGTTTATTTTTCATATACTGTATTAAATCTTATAATAGGGCTTCAAAGTCAAAAAACCTTAATTCAATTCTTATATGTTAGAAAGAATTAGTGTGTTTATCTGTGTCTGGGATCTGGATCAGAGATCCCAACCAGTCTTTAACTTTTTGCATTTTCTTTGATCTTTGGAATCCCAAAGAATCCTTTCCTTTTTAATAGAGTTTTCTTAATAAAAGAAGGGGGAAAGGGTTCTTTTCCTGTGTATGTGACCTCCTACCTGTGGGGAGGGAGAAGAGTGGATCCTTTGGTTGACTGCCTCTTAATTAGATAATTGACAATTAGAAATGCCTTGGAGTGTTCAAGGGAAGAGTTGAATAATGAGTTCCTAAAACTATCTATTAAGCTGTTTAACCCAACTTTTGGGTCCCTGGCCATTCAAGAGGCCCATGAAGACCTATATGTTACTTTAGCAGCTATGATGCTGGCCTAAATAATAAACATATATATTTGATAAACTGATATTTCTTATTCAAAATCAGTCTCTTGAGATCATTTTAATTGTAACATCTTTTTATTTTTCTCTTGAGTCTTCTGTTTGAAGGTCAGATTTTCTATTCAACTCTGGTCTTTTCATCAGAAATACTTGAAAGTCCTCTATTTCATTAAATGTCCATTTTTATCAGTCTCCTGTGTAGATTGTTCTTAGTTGTACCTAGCTCCTTTGCTTTCTGGAATATCATATCCCAAGCCCTCCAATACTTTAACATGGAAACAACTAAATCTCATGTAATTCTAACTGAGCCCTCACAATATTTGAATTTTTTCTTTCTGGATGCTTTTGGTAGTTTCTCTTTGACCTAGGAGCTCTGGAATTTAGCTATAGTATTGCTGGGAATTTTTATTGGGAATCTTTTTGTGAAGAGTAGATTCTTTCAATTTCTATTTTGCCCTCTGGATCTAAGATATTGGGAAGTTTTACTTGATAATTTCTTAAAATATAATGTCTAGAATTTTTCTTCAGTAATAGGTTTAGGATACAGACTGTTCACAATTTGTGTAAATTCACATTATATAAATTCAACTTTACATAAGGAATTCTGAAAGAAATCTGCATTCCTCAAAAACCCTCATGTTAACTTTACCATATAGTACTGTGCTATATCTCTGCTCCTGCCTCTGATTTGGTGTTGGCTTGAGCCCTTACCAAGAGATAAGACCTTTGCTTTCTTTCTCTTCCCCACATTCATGGGCATATTTACATTACTTTAAAACTGCTTTTCGTAGATGTTTGCAAAATGGTACATTTACCTTAAAAGAGAATAGTCTATAGTCTAATAATTCTTAAATTATCTCTCCTTGATCTATTTTCTACATCTGTTTTTTCTATGAAATATTTCATGTTTTCTTGTATTTTTTTACTTTGCTTTATTGTTTCTTGATGTTTTATGGAGTCATTAGCTTCCACTTACTAAATTGTAATTTAAAGAATTATTTCTTTCATTGAGATTTTGTACCTCTTTCTCTATTTGGCCAGTTCTGTTTTTTAAAGAGTTCTTTTCTTCATTGGATTTTTGTATTTATTTTACCATTAGGTCAGTCCTGTTTTTAAGATTTTTTTCCTCAATATTTTTGTGTCTCTTTTACCAAAGTTAATTTTCTTTCAATATTTTTCTTCATCACTCTCATTTTTCCCCAGTTTTTCTTTTACCACTCTTATTTTTTCTTTAACTCTTCCAGTAATTTTTTAACCCTTCTTCCATCATAGAGTCAATACTGTATATTGGTTCCAAGGCAGAAGAGAGGTAAAGACTAGGCAATGGGGGTTGAGTGACTTGCCCAGAGTTACACAGTTATGAAGTGTCTGAGGACAGATTTGAACCCAGGACCTTCTGTCTCTAATCCTGGCTCTCAATCCTCTGAGCCACCTGCCAATGCTTCTAATAAATCTTATTGAGCTTGAATCTAATTAGCATTTTTCTTTGAGGCTTTTTTGTAGCTGTTTTCATATTGCTGCCCTCTTCTGAGTTTTTGTCTTGGGCTTCCCTGCCACCAAAGGAGCTTTTTGTGGTCAAGTTTTTTAGTCTTTGCTCATTTTTCCAGTCTATTTCTTTTTTTTTTATTATTGTTTTTTTTTAAACCCTTAACTTCTGTGTATTGACTTATAGGTGGAAGAGTGGTAAGGGTAGGCAATGGGGGTCAAGTGACTTGCCCAGGGTCACGCAGCTAGGAAATGTCTGAGGCCGGATTTGAACCTAGGACCTCCCATCTCTAGGCCTGGCTCTCAATCCACTGAGCTACCCAGCTGCCCCCACAGTCTATTTCTTGATTTGGAACTGTATGTTAAAATTGCGTTCTGCTCACTTGGAGATAGGGATACATTCAGGCCTTCTCGTGCTGTTGTTTTCAGGGCTAGTTCTGGAGTTCTCCAACCTTTCAATGCTTCCAAGGTACTGTGATTTGGGGAGAAGTGTGATCATTGCTCTCCTCATTTGAACTCTGATCTTTACCCAGGAAAAGCCCCTGGTCCTCTGCAGCCACAAGTGCTAGTGCTCTACTTTTTCTTGGAACTGAGATCAGGACCCTTGTCCCTTGTAACTGACCCCCCAGAACTCCTCTCCACTCTAGAACTGTGCCCCTGAACTTTGTATGGGAAATAGAGTTGCCAGGTAGTACTAGCTATACCCAGTACCAGCAAAAAGGCCCTTGTAATCTTTTTCTGACCAATTGTCTGACCCACTTACTGTCTCTGTGCTGAGAGCTTCTGAAGCTATTGCTACAATGGTAGTCGGAGAATGTATAGGCTTCAGATAGACCTCTAGTTTTATTAAGTTTTCTTAGTCTAGAAAATTTTTTTACCCTGACCTTTTGTTGCTCTGCCACTCCAAAATTTGATTTCAGTTGTTATTTTTAAATTGTTTGGAAGCAACTGTTGAGAGAGTTCAGTGGGGTTGCCTCTAATCTGTCATCTTAGCTCCTTTGTTAATATTTAGAAAAACAAAAAATTATCCTTTTTTAAAAAACTTGTTGCTTAAATTGATTTTTTTTAAAGTTAAAATTCCCAAGTATAAGGAAGGCCCCTAAATTTGGATGAGAAGTTGATAAAATGGATCTGGAACTCTCCAAACTATACTTATGAGTTTTTTCCTCAGTGAAGACATGGGCTTTTTGGAAACTTCTTTTATACCTAGTTTTTGTGAACTTTGGGTTTTCCCTGCTATGTTGCTTAGCTGCTTTTTTTTCTGCCTTAAGAATTTCTCACTTCCTTAGCCAAGTGAAGGAATTTGTTTTTAACTTATTTCCTTTCAAGAAGAAAGTGAACAAGTGTCGATGTTTCAAGTTAATGGCTGGGCTGTTCCTTGGCTTTGAATTTTCAAAGCAGCTTTACTGAGCTAAGGGACCTGGGTAACTGGGTCTCTTGTCTCTCCCTGGTAGGTTAACTTCCTGAAAGGTACTGACTTTAAAAAAAAAAAGAAGTAGAACCTGGTTTGTAGGTCTCGCTTTGTCACTTTGTGATCATATATCAGTTATTCAGAAACCATCTGAGACCTGAAAAATGTTTATAAATATCCAAGATCTAATATAAGCGCATTATAGGACCTAGAGTTGGAAATGTCTGAGATTTAATCTAACTCATCCAGAGTTCTAGGGTATCAGAGGCAGAGTCACAAAATATTTCTAGATTTAACTTTGCAAAACAATCCCTGAGTGAGCAACAGGAAAAATATACTCAAATCAACTCATAAAAATCAATTTGACTTGGGGAGAATAAAGAGACCTTTGGGGAAAGTGAGACAACCTGCAAGGTGAATGCAGAGTGTTCACCTAGTGTGCAACAACAGCTGATGAGAGGAAGCCAGGCCATATGGAAGCTTCCAGTTTAAAATAATTGGTTTTACTAACTATATGCTAAACTCAGTTGTTTCTATACTGCTGAAGAAATATATGTGCTATTAGCACCTTTTGATTTCAGTACTTGAACAAAATCCCCTGGCACCCCACCCTTGTTATAGCTTAGAATCTACCCACCCCCTCAGTTTTACAGGTGAGGAAATGGTGTCAAGCAAAGTAAAGAATCTTTACATGGTCACAGGTAGTAAGTAGCAGAACTGGAATTCAAACTCTGGTCCTCTGACTTCAAATCCATTGTTCTTTTTTCTTTCTTTCTTTCTTTAAACCCTAACCTTATGCCTTGGAATGATTCCAAGGCAGAAGAGTGATAAGGGAGTGTCTGAGGCCAGATTTGAACCTAGGGTCTCCTGTCTCTAGGCCTGGCTCTCAATCCACTGAGCTACTCAACTGCCCCCCAAATCCATTGTTCTTTAAACTATACCATATTAGGAGTATGAATGATTGATTGGCACTTAGGTTCTTACAACTTTTATTCAATCAGTTTAAAAGTGACCCGAGTATTCCTTTCTTTTGGGAAATTGCAAATACATGTAGTAGAAAACCATCTACAAAGAGCAAATGCCAGTTTGGTTTCTACTGTTATTTATAAAAAATTATTCAACATTTTCTTGCTAAATATTACACACTTGAAAAGTTTAATTCAAATGGAAATATCTTGAGGAGTGTAGTGTACTATGAACTGGGAATGGAGGGGCCCAGGTTAACTATATTATTTTGGTTTAAAAAACACAGATCAATTCCATTCCTACTTCCAGAGATGATACCACATAAGTCATAGTTGACATATTATTAACCTTCTCCTTAAAAAAAAAAAAAAAAAAAAAAAGATCACCAGGAAAGGTGACAAACATAATTTCCCTTGGTGAGAAATATCAATGTCTCATAATTCTTATGTTTGGGAAGGTTTTTTGTTGTGTGTGGCTTTTTTTTCTGTGATATCCATTCTAAAATAAAATGTCAGGAATGGTATTTCAAAATATATTTGTGATTTATTGGTTCTATGTAAAATGAACTACCCAATTTTGTGGAGAAGGTAGTTATAATTAATAAATCTTTCTATTTCTATCAAAAGATTCTGGTATAAAATTAATCATTGGATTGTAAATCTAGAGTTAGATGGGACTTTAGAAGTCATCGAGTCCAATTCTCCCATTTTACAGATGAGGGAATTGAATTCCTGAATGTTGTATTGACATGCTCAAGATACCACAGACAGTAAGTGGCAAAGCTGGGATATGGACCCAAGTTGTATGATTCCAAAGCCTGTTTTATGGTTACTTTACTGTGCAGGTTTCCATATCCTACAATGCCTTTCAATAAAAATGGGGGGGAAAACCCCACTCTGATGAAGTAGAAGTGCTTCAAAATCTGATTTTATAATGAATGTGCAGGATATAAGCAAGAGCTCAGCCAGTTATAAGACAGTAAGGTTAAAAGATCGTGAGGTTTTAAAAATCACAATTAAAAAGAAAAGATTAAAGAAACCCTGGACTTGAAGTTAGAAAGTTCTAGGGTCAAATTCAGTTTCACAAATTTATTAGCTATGTGACTCCAGGTAAGTGGTAAGTCATATAACTGCTCTTAGCCTCAGATTCCTCATCCATAAAAAAAACATTTATAAGTTCTTTTTCAGCCTCAAATATATGATTCTATGACTCTATAAATTATGAACATGGTAAACTTTTCCCAACAGGTAAATATAGGTACTGAAACTAAATATTGTGAGCTGATTAAGGACAGTACTGCCTTTTTTTTTTTTCCTTAAGTATCTCCAATACTTAGTACAGTGTGTCTGGCTCTCAGTAGGCACTTAATAAATGTTAATTGAATCATTGAACAAAAATGAAAGAGAGTTGTCAAATGGAGCCATACCCTGCCCAGTCCTATCATGCAAAGACATGCATGATCTGCATTCTAGTCCAGTGGCAAAGTTCTTTAGAGGCATACTACTGAAATAATTCAACAAATGAAATAAAGAAATATTTCTTCATTGCATTTCTTCTCAAGATTAAATAAGATGAAGTTACTTGACCCCCATTGCCTACCCTTACCACTCTTCTGCCTTGGAACCAAAGACAGAAGGTAAGGGTTTAAAAAAAAAAGATTAAATAAGATGAGATGAATTTAAATAATACCAAGTTTTAATGTTTCAAGGAAAAACCTGATATACGCAAAATATATCAGCTAACATTTTTTTCTGAAGCCTCTCCTTATAAGTACAATAGTCCCTGTTTTATAAAAGGTAAAAATATAGGTAGTCTGACTTTAAGCATGTCCATTTGCATTTGAAAACTAAATTTATCCTGATATTAAAATGAATCGGTTTACTCAAGGACAAGAACTTTATTTGCTACAAATTCCTTAAAATGGAAGATATTCCTTGTGCCTTCAAAAGCAGTATTCATAAAATTTAGAGCTCAAAGGGATCAAATGAAGCTGACTGCTTCATTTTACATGTGAAGAAACTGAGGCACAGAGAAGTTAAAATTATTTGCTCAGATTCACATAGTAGGAAACATCAGGTTGGATTTGAACTGTCTTTCTGATTCTAATTCCAGTGCCCAATCCACTGTATTTATTTAGCATATTTAGCACATTTATTAAGCAGTTACTATGAGCATGGACACTTTGCTAAGCTAGGAATAAAAAGAAAGACAAAAAAAAGTTCCTGCAGTCAAAGAATATACTTTCTAATAGGGAAGACAACTGTATTGTAAATAACAAGATACATACAATATATAGAGGATCTCAAAAGTAAGACAATCTCACAGAACAACTAGGTGGGTCAGTGGATAGAGATTCAGGCCTGGAGATTAGATATCTTGGGTTCAAATCTGGCTCAGACACTGCCTAGCTGTGTGACCCTGAGCAAGTCACTTCACTTCCATTACCTAGGCCTTACTGCTCTTTTGCCTTGGAACCAATACTTAGAAATTATTCTAAGATAGAAGGTAAGAGTTTAAAAAAGAATAATCTCAGAAAGGAAGGCATTAATTGCTAGGGAGACTGGAAACTGCCTTCTCAAGAAAGTAGGATTTGAGATGTATCTAGAAGGAAACCGGGGGGAACCAAATGGTTGAAATGAGAGTGCAGAGTATTCCAGGAATGAGGAACAGCCAATAATGCAAAAGCATGGATACATTTGTAGGTGGAATATTATATGTGAAGGAGTTCAAGGTCAATGTTGCTACAAAGAGTGCAAGAAAGGGAATAAAATGTGAGGAGACTAGAAAAACAGGAAGAAATCACATTAGGAAAAAAGTTCCTCAAACTGAAGAATTTGTATATGACTTGAGAGGTAATAATGAGCCAGAGGAATTCACTGAGGAGTCAGATGACGTAGTTAGATCTATGTTGTAGAAAAATCACCTTGGCAGCTATGTGAAGGGTGGATTGACATGTAGAGAGACTTGAAGCAGGGAGACAAGTTAGAAAACTATTGAAGTAGTGTAGGTGAGAGGTGATGAAGGCCCAGATTAGTGTTTGTTGCAATATAAGTGGAGAAAAGTGACATCTTAGAGATGTCATAAAGGTAGAAATGATAAGATTTGGAAACAAATTGAATGTTTGGGGTGAATGAGAATAAGGAGTAAAGGGTGACACCAAAGTTGCAAACCTGGGTGTTTGGAAGGAAAATGGAACTGTTGCCAGTAACAAGGAAGTCTATAAAAGGGGAGGATCTGGGGTGAAAGATAATGAGTTCTGTTTTAGATATGTTGAGTTTGAGATACCTAAGGGGCATGTAGTTGGAAATGTTACCAAGGCAAGGGCAGAGCCAAGATGGCAACTTAGTAGCAGTAAAAGCTGAAACCACTCTGACAGTCCTTCTAAACCAATCTTTAAAAAGATCCTCAAAATGACAGGACTCAAAAAACAACAGCAAGATGGAGTGAGGGGAATTTTCCACTGAATACAACTTGAAATGTAGACAGATTTTATTTTTATGGGATATGGAGGAACCAGAAGCAAAACTACACAAAGAGGAGTGCTGTCTGACCACCCCCTCACCTACTGTGCCAGATTCTGAACCTAGGCAGAAGTCAACTTTGGGATTCCGGGACCTGGGATACACCAACAAAAGAGCACCTCAGAACTAACCCCTTGAAGTCTCAGGCCCTGGCACCAGCCTGCAGGGAAGCCCAAAAGTCCACAGCATCAAGCACTTTCAAGCCTTCACTGTTGTGGTGAAGATCTAGCTCTAGGGAAAAATAGCTCACAGTACCGAACCCTGCAAGCTAGCAGCAGAAAAGACAGAATCAGCAGTTTTCAGAATTCTCAGTTCACAGGGGAAAAAAAGGTTGTGAAAAATAAGCAAACAAAAGAAACTTCTAAACCTAAAAAATTTCCTTGCCAACAAAGAGCAAAAAACAGACTCAAAAGGGGATGGTAAAATCCAAGTAACCACATGCAGAACTTCAAAGAAAAATGGAAATTGGTCTCAAGTTCTGGAAGAACTCAAAAAGGAATTCAAAAATCAAATAAGACAAGTCAAAAAATGGAGAAAGAAGAAATGAAACTAATGCAAAAAGAAAACAGCTTAAAACGCAAAATTGGTCAACTGGAAAAAGACACACAAAAATCCAATGAAGAAAAGACTTCCATGAAAAGTAGAATGGATCAAATGGAAAAGGAGGATCAAAAGGTCATGGAAGAAATTTAATCTTTAAAAATTAAAACTGGGCAAATAGAAGCTAATGATTTCAGAAGACATCAAGAAACAATAAACAAAATCAAAAGGATGAAAAAAATAGAACATATGGAACACCTCATTGCAAAAACAAATGACCTAGAAAATAGATCCAAGAGACACAGTTAAATATTACTGGACTACCAGAAAGTCATGACCAAAAAAATAGCCTAGACATCATTTTACAAGAAATTATCAAAGAAAACTACTCTGATATTCTTGAACAAGAGGGTAAAATAGAAATAGAAAGAATCCACAGATCACCTCCTGCAATAAATCCCCAAATGACAACTCCCAGAAATGTTATAATCAAGTTCAAGAACTCCCAGATCAAGGAGAAAATACTGTAAGCAGCCAGAAAAAAACAATTCAAATATCATGGTGTCCCAGTCAGGATTACACAGGATCTGGCAGCTTCCACATCGAAGGACCAGAAGGCTTGATATTCCAGAAGGCAAGAGAACTGAATATACCACCAAAAATCACCTACCCATCAAAACCGATTATATTCTTTCAGGGGAACGTATGGTCATTTAATAAAATAGAAGATTTCCAAGCTTTCCTGAAGACCAGATTTAAACTGAACGGTTTACAAGGCAATTGGTGATACATGATGAAAGGTCAGGAAAGAAACTACGGCTGCATATCTAGCTCTAGGAATAGTCTACATAGAGATAATAATTGAAATTATGGGAATTGATGAGATCATCAAGTGAGAGAGAAAGGATAATGGTCCAGGATAGAACTTATGACATGGATAGAGATCCAGCAAAGGAGAAGTAGCAGAAAGCAGACAGGAGAAAAATCACAGTTATGTCAAATCTGAGAGGAGAGAGGATCTGGAGGTGGGAATTGGTTGGCAGTGTCACATGCTGCAGAGAGGTGAATAAGAGTGAGGATTGAATTTGACAATCAAGAGATCACTGATAACTGGAGAGAGCTATTTCCTTTGAATAATGAAGTTGGAAGACAATATGAATACAGAAGGTTTGAGAAGAAAGTGAGAGATAGTTGGAAGCAGTGAATATAGAAGCTTTTTTTAGCTTAAAAGGGAATAGGATGATAGTGGGAATAGTGGATTCTCATGAGGGTCATTTAAGGAAGAAGAGTTGGTCATGTTTATAGGAGATGGCAAGAAATGGTAAATATTGAGATTCTGAAGAATTTGGAAGAAGAATGAGAATTGAAGCAGTCTCCTAAAAGATTGGAAAAGATGAAATCAAGAGAGTGATTAGCCTTAGAAAAGATAGGGGTCCCCTCTTCATCAGAGACTACAGTGAAGGAAGTATTATTAAGACATGATGTCAGGTTGTTGTGAGATTAGTAGAAGGGGAGATGAAGGAACCCTTGAAAGGAATATATTATGTACAGAGAGGTAAAATTATAGAATATTAAAGATGGAAGTGACCTTTAAGGTAAACTAGTTTAACCAGCTCTTATTTTACAAAAATGTAAACTGAAACCCATAAGGTATAATGACTTGCTCAAGGACCCATAGCTAGTGAATGATATAGTTTGGACTAAAAACCAATTATCCAGATTCCTAATGTTCTTTCAGCTTCCAGTCATATCACTCAGTACATGTGTAAAGAATAAGAATATATTCAACAGCCATTTCTATTAAAAACACTAGAGAATATTGGAAAAAATGGAACATTTATAAAAATGATAAATAGCATCTATTTAAAACCACCAACAAATATTATCTGCTATGGGAATAAACTGGAAGCCTTCTCAATAAGAACAAAAATACATACAGATATCCCATAAACTATTGCCAGTTTGAACCATGTGAGTATCCATCAAGGGTGCTATAAATGTTATTCACTATCCTAGTTATAAATAGGGTGGAGCATTTGGAGCTTTGTGCCAGGGCACCAACATCCCAAGGTTATTACTTCCCTGTACCCTGTGGTCCTCTATTGGCCCACATTGTGAACCAATATACCCATGCTCCTTTCTTTGTGGCCTGCCCTGCCAGCCCCATGGTCTCCTTACCATAGAACTCTCCTCCAAGAACCACTTTCCCAATTATAGCACCTTTCTGCCTCACTTCCTATGTTAAGGACCATTGGTTGTGGCATAGTGGCAAAGGCCAGACTCTGAGGAATGATTAACCTCTTTTCTCAGTGCTACTATTATCCAGGCTGGATTATCTCCTGATAATCCACTTTTCCCACCTCACAACTAAATTTTGCCCAGTTTTAAGAATTCTTATTTTTATGGCTGTGCCAGCTTCTGGAATGCATCACTTACCAAAATTAAACCATGGAATAAACTTTCTAGGATTTGTTGAAGATAATAGACAACTGTTTGGGACAGTTGAAGTCTAGGCAACTAGTAACTTAGTGGATAGCTTATCAGGACACAGAGTCATTAAAACTTGAGTTCTAGTCCTGTATCATACAATTAGTAGCTGTGTGACTCTGGGCAATCCATTCAACCACTTTCAGCCTCAGTTTCTTCATCTGTAAAATGGGGATAATGATAGCATGTACTTCCCAGGCTACTGTAAGCATCAAATGAGATAACAAAACCAATGCATTTTGTAAACTTAAAAGAGCGAAATAAGTGTTGGTTATTATTATTATTACTTAAAAGTAGGATCTGAACTTTAATTTTAAACATTCCATCAAACCTTATATCAACTGGTTCCTCTACAAAGGTTAATTTAATGGCTTGTCCCTGAATAAATAGATGTAGAAGTAGAGAATGGACAGAGAGCATCTGTTTGATAACTTACCACACTTCAGAAACATCATGTCATAGAGATGTTTAATGGGAAAAGACAACAGATATCATTTAGTCCATGTCTGCAACTTTTAGATTAGAAAAAAAAAAACTTCAAAAACTAGTTTTAATTGCTTCTGGTCCCTTTAGCATGACACCTCCCTTGCCCTTAACCTCCATGTATACTTTGTTCATTAAAGTACATTCAATTGTTTTATCCATTTAAATTGTATATTGACAGTGGTGTCCAGATGGATATTTTCTGCAAACCAATGCTATACATTACAAAGATAGGTAGGTGGCACAGTAGATAGAGTGCTAAACTTAGGGTCAGGAAGACCTGAGTTCAAATCCAGTCTTGGACACTTAATGTCTTTGTGATCCTGGACAAGTCACTTAGCCTCTGTTTGCCTCAGTTTCCACATATGTAAAAAAAAGAGGATAATAACAATCCTACCTTCCAGGGTTGTTGTGAGAATAAAAGGAGATATTTGTAAAGTGCTTTGCAGACTTTAAAGTACTATGGTATATAGTGCTAGCTATTGTGATTTTATTAATATTGTTAAGTAAAATCTCACTTTTTTGACTCCCGATTTTACAACAGTCCTGGTCCTGAATTTTAATCTAAATATGAGAATTTCAGTCCCAATAAGAAAGTAAACTTCAACCTGTTGATCCTTCACAGGGGCTATTTGAATGGCTTCACTGTGTCTAACTGAGCTAGGTAGCTTATAGCTGGGAAAGATTGCTCATTTGTGTCTGGCCAGGAAACTGACCCCTTTTCTTCCAGTCTGTTGAAAAAGTTGAAAAGGAAGCCAAGAGTTTTCTAGTGACCTCCTTTACTCTGTTCTCCTTAAAGCAAGGGTTCTTAACCTTTTTGTGTGTGCCATGGACCCCTTCAGGAACCTGGTGACACCCATAAACCCTTCTTTGAAAAATAGTTTTATGTGAATAAAATACAAAGAAAACAAATTATAAAAAATATGACTATTATGTATATACATACATATCTACATGTACACATTTTATTTTATTTTATTTTTAAACCCTTACCTTCCACCTTAAAATCAATATTATGTATTGGTTCTAAGGTAGAAGAGTGGTAAGGTTAGGCAAAAGGGGTTAAATGCCTTGCCTAGGGTCATACAGCTAGGAAATGTCTGAGGTCAAATTTGAACCTAGGACCTCTGGTCTCTAGGTTTGGTTTGAGCTACCTAGCTGCCTCCCACATACACATTTTAAATAGATCCTTTTTCTTAAAGAAACTTGTACTTTTTGTTGGCTTAAGGATGCTTCTTAAATATAAGGGCTGACATGAAGCTAATTTTTTCCCATTGGTAAATTTTATAGCATTTCAGGTCTTTCTCCTAGTGCAGGGGTCGGCAACATATGGCTCTTGAGCCATATCTGGCTCTTTTGAGGGCCAGATATGGCTCTTTCTGCAGGAGTCATAAAGTCAATTTTTTTTCAGGTGCTGTTACAGGAGCGCACTGTGAGCACTGTATGGCTCTCACGAAATTACATTTTTTAAACATTTATTAATATTCATTTTTAACATGGTTACATGATTCATGCTCCTCCTTTCCCCTTCGCCCCCCCGCACTCCTCCCACCCATGGCCGATGCACATTTCCACTAGTTTTGTCATGTGTCTTTTTTTTTTTTTTTTTACAAAATTACATTTTAAAAAATGTGGCATTTATGGCTCTCACGGCCAAAAAGGTTGTCAACCCCTGTCCTAGTGGTTAAGAGTTTAGCTTTTCAAGCCATTGTCTATTACTGTGAAGAAAGGCAATCTAAAGTATGTTTAACCTCCTCATCTAAAAGAAGCAATGAAAGATAAAACAATATTATGAGTATAAGTACATTGAAAAATAATAAAGTAGTTTGTCTTCACAGATGTTAATATCTATTGGTGATCTTTGATAGAATATCTTGTGTTCTGACAAGTGAATTAATTTAAACAAAGATCAATAGAAATCTGATTATTTTTTTTGTTCTCCTACTATATTGAAAAACTCCATGAAGACAAGGACTGTAACTTAATTTGAACTTTATATCTCTTCCAGGGCTGAATATAATACAATATATTTAATAGAGGCTTAATGATTCTTGAAAATGGAATAAATGGATAGGTCTGAAGATAAAGGTGTATGAAGGATAGCTTTTGCTAGGGACAGAATTAATCTAGGTTTAGATTTAGCTGTTAGATTTTCTATTTGTTAGGAGCCTCAAAAATATAATCAAGAGAACTTTGAATCAAAAATCACCTCATTCCCCCATCCATATCGCCAAGGTTTGTGGATTTTAACTTTGTCCCATCTCTTTTCTGACACTGCCATACTGGTGCAAGCCCTTTTTACTTCATGTCTAGAAAGTTGCAATACCCTGCTAGTCAGTCTCCCTATAATAAGTCTCTTCATATTCCAATCTATCCTCCACTCAGCTGTTAAACTGATCTTCCAAGATACAGATCTGACCATATCACCCCTACTCCCATCCCCACTCAGTAAACTCGACTGGCTGCCTGTCATCTCCATGATTCAAACCTGTTGCCCCCTCCTTCCCAATTTTCTAGGGTTCTTACACCTTATACTTCACCATGGATTTTGGAAGTCAGTGACACTGGCCTCTTTAAACTGTTCCTCCATCTCTCAACTCTGCATTTAAAAAAAAAAAAACCTCTTACCTTCTGTCTTAGAATCAATACTAAATATAGGTCCTGAGGCAGAACAGTAGTAAAGGCTAGGCAATTGGAGTTAAGGGACTTGCCCAGGGTCACACAGTCAGGAAGTGAGTGAAGTCATATTGCAACCAGGACTTCTTGTTTCCAGGCCTGGCTTTCTATTCACTTAACCAACCTACGTGTCTCCAGTTCTGCATTTTTATTAGTTCTACTTTTCATACCTGAAATTCTCTCCTTTCATTTATGACACCTGGTTTTTCTGGCTTCCTTCAAGTCCTTGCTAAACTCACCATTTATAGGAAGTCCTTACTTATCTCTTAATTCTAGTTCTCTGTTGATTATCTCCAATTTATTGTGCATATTGTTTGTTTTTCCTAATTTTTTACATTGATACAATTTTTTATAATTATTTTCTGACATTTTGTGATCCATATTCTATGCCTCCCTTCCACCCTTTCCTCCTCATCAAGATGGCAGATAATATGATATAAGTTGTACATGTGTTATTATACAATACATATTTCCATGTTTTTCATGTTGTGAAAGAAGTCATATTGCTTACACTAGAGAAAAATTCATGGGAGAAATGAAGTGAAGAATGGTATGCTTCAATCTGCATTTAGACTGTCAGTTCCTTTATGGTGGTGATAGATAGCCTTTTCCATCATGAGTCTCTTGTAATTGTCCTGGATCCTTGCGTTGCTGATAATAGATAATTCATTCACAGATAATCATCCTACATTATTGCTATTAATATCTACAGTGTTCTGGTTCTTCTCACTTCACTTTGCATCATTTCATATAAGTCTTTTAAGGACTTTCTTGTGATCATCTTGTTTATCATTTCTTATGGCACAATAGTATTCCATTACAATCATAACCCACAACTTGTTCAGCCATTCCCCAATTGATGGACATCCTTCCAGTTTCCAGTTCTTTGCCATTGCAAAAGTAGCTTCTATAAATATTTTTGTACAAGTAGGTCCTTTTCCCCTATTTTTTATTTCTTTGGGATACAGAACTAGTAGTGGTATTGCTGAGTCAAAGGGTATGCACAGTTTTATGGCCCTTTGGGCATGGTTACACATTGCTCTCCAGAATGGTTGTATTAGTTCATAGCTCCACCAACAGTGTTTCAATTTTACCACATCCCCTACACCATTTATCATTTCCTTTTTTTGGCATATTAGCTAGTTGTAAAGGTGTGAGGTGGTATTTAAGAGTTGTTTTAATTTATGTTTCTCTAATAGTGATTTGGAGCATTTTTATATGATTAAAGATAATTTTTATTTCTTCATCTGAAAATTTCCTGTTCATATACTTCGACCATTTATCCATTGGAGAATGCTTTGTATTCTTATAAATTTGACTCCATTTTCTCTATATTTTAGAAATTAGTTCTTTGTTAAAGATATTTGCTATAAACATTTTACTCTTTATTGTTTCCCTTTTAATTTTGGTTGCATTAGTTTTGTTTGTGCAAAAACTTTTAAATCTAATGTGGTCAAAGTTATCCATTTTATATCTTGAAAGACTCTTTCTTATTTGAACAAAAATGCTTCCTTTATCTATCAATCTGACAGGTAAACTATTCCATGTTCCTCTAATTTGTTTATGATTTCACTCTTTATTTCTAGATCATGTATCCATTTTAACTTTATGTTGGTATATGGCATGAGGTATTGGTCTGTGCCTCATTTCTGCCATATTTTTTTCTAGTCTCCTAGCAGTTTTTGTTGAATAATGAATTCTTCTTTCAAAAGCATGCATGTTTTGGTTTGTCAAACATTTGGTTACTATGATCATTTACTACTCTGCACTAAGTACCTAATCTATTCTGTTGATCTAGTTCTCTATTTCTTAGCCAACACTATACTGAGATCTGAAACATCTAAACTAGCTGCCTTCATATTTTTCATTAATTTTTTTATATTATTGGCCTTTTATTCTCCCAGATAAATGTTGTTATTTTTTCTAGCTCTGTGAAATTAGTTTAGGATAGTTTGATTGGTATGACACTGAATAGGTAAATTAACTTGGATAGAATTGTCATTTTTATTATATTTGCTCGACCTAACCATCAGCAATTAATGTTTTTTCTAGTTGTTGAGATCTGAAATTATTTGTGTTTTATAGTTGTAATAATATAGTTCCTGGTTTTATCTTGGCAGGTAGTTTCCCAAGTATTTTATATTATCTATAATTATTTTAAATAAGATTTCTCTTTCTGTTTCTTGTTGTTAGACTTTGCTGGTAGTATGGAGAAATCCTGATGGACTTGTCTGGGTTTATTTTCTATACTGAGACTTTGCTAAATTTGTTAATTGTTTTGATTAGCTTTTTAGATGATTTTCTAAGATTTTCAAAGTATACCTTCATCTCATCTGCAAAGAATGATAGTTTTATTTCTTCACTACCTATTTGGATTTCTTCAATTTCTTTTTCTCATGTTGCTATAACTAGCATTTCTAGTACAATATTGAATGGTAGTGGTGATAATGGGCACACACTCTTCACTCCTAATCTCATTGGAAGGCTTCTAACATCTCCATTACAGATCATGCTTGCTCATAGCTTTAGATAGGTGCTATTTATCATTTTGAAGAATGTGTCATTTATTCCAATGTTCTCTAGTATTTTTAATAAAAACAAACATTAAATTTTTTCAAAAGCTTTTTTATCTGAGATATTATTTGGTTTCTGTTAGTTTTTAATTGATATGGTCAGTTGTGTTACTGGTTTTCCTAATGCAGGCTATCCCTGCATTAATGGCATGTCTTTAGAAAAATTGGTTTATAGTTTTCTTTCTCTTTTTTCATTTTTCCAATTTATATATTAACACCATATTTGTGTCATAAAAGAAGCATATAGATTGTTTGTACGTAGTTGTTTAGATATTGTCTCCCCTGTTAGACTGTAAGTGCTTTTGAGAGCAGGGCCTATCTTTTACCTTTTTCTTTGTATACCCAGTTGATTAGAAATATTTGTTGACTCACTGATAAAAAAGAGGGAAAGAGGAAAAGATATCAATGCATATTTAGCAACAAAGTAGCTACAACAAAGGAAGATGACTGGCAGTAAATATGTCCATTAATTCACAAAATCCATGGCCTAAGATGTCTATATGCAGATACACAAAATACAGGTAATAAGCAGTGAAATTTTCATCTCTCCTTAAATGTCCCAGGACACCCCTCATTATACCTTCTTAGCTGAATTCTTTAACTCATACTTCACCCCCAAAATTGAGGCTGCTATCCAGGAGTTCCCTCTTCTTTCCTTCTATATCACACAGATGTCTTATCTCACTATCTCCTTCTTCATCCTTAACTCACATAGAGAGGTGGTCCTCTTTGCCAGGACAAGTCCCTCTCAAATTGCTCCTTATATCATCCTCACTCTTTGACTAATCTTTGATTTCTCCCTATCTATTGGCTGATTCCCTCCTGCCTATAAGCAACAACAATACTGATAGCTAGCATTTATAGGTGCTGTTGTTATCCCCATTTTACTTACAGGAAACTAAAGCAAACAGAGGTTAAGTTCCTTGCACAGGGTCACATAGCTACTAAGTGTCTGAAGTCACATTTTAACCCAAGTCTTCCTGACTTCAGGTCCAGTATTCTAGCCACCTTACCACCTACATATGCTTATGTCTCTGCCTCTTCCTTAAAAAAATCTCACTTGATTTGACTTTCTGCCTACTAGGTATCATTCTATATCTCTTAAACCTTGAGAAAGACATCTATAATTAATGCTTTCACTTCCTTTCCTCTTAATCTCTTCCAAATCCTCTTCAATCTGGTTTATAAACTCATCATTCAACTGAAACAGCTCTCTCCAAAGATAACAATGATCTCTTAATTTGTAAATCTAATAGCCTTTTCAAATTCCTTTTCCGTTTTGACCTCTCTCTAGTCTTTGAAATTGTTGATCTCCCTGGTTCCCTACGTATTCTTTTGTCCCTAGATTTTAATGACAATATTCTCTCCTGGTTCTTAGTCTTTGCTAGATCTTCCCTCACCCTAACTATGGAGTGTTCCACAAAAGTCTGTCCTAGGCCCCCTTCCCTTTTAATTTAATTTATTTTATGTTGTCTTGCTTAATGATCTCATCAATTCTAATGAATTAAATCATCATTGGGGCAGCTAAGTGACTCAGTGGATTGAATCATGGCTCTGTAGTCAGGAAGACCTGAGTTCAAATGCGGCCTCAGATAATTACTAGCTGTGATCCTGGACAAATTACTTATCCATGTTTGCCTTAGTTTCCTCATCTATAAAATGACTGGGTGGAGAAATGGCAAGTCACTCTAGTATCTTTGCCACGAAAACCCCAAATGGGGTCACTAAAAGTTGGACATGGCTGAAACAACTGAAGAAAAATTATCATCTCTATGCAGATGGTTTCTTCGATTTATTTATACTGTCCTAACTTCAGTCCTGACCTCCAGTCTCATTATCAACTGCTTAGTGATAATCACCTTGAATTGGATTTCCCACTGACTTCTGAGATTCAGTATCTTAAAAACAGAACTCATTATCTTTTCCCCAAAACCTTCTTGTCTCCCAAAACTACCCTATTGCTGTGGAGAGAACCATTATCCTCTTGGTAGCTCAGGTTTGAAATCCCAAAGTCAACCTCAGCTCCTCAATCACAGTCACTTCACACATCCAATCTGTTGCCCGATCTTATTTCTGCTTCCAAGATATCTTAAATATTTCCACTTTTCTTCACTCATACAGCCACAAACTCAGATTTAGGCCATCCCCATTTCAAACCTCTATTATTAAAACAACCTGCAGGTTGTCATTCTGTATCACGTCTTTCAAATTTATCCTCCATTCAAAGTTATCCAGGGATTTTCCTAAAGCCTGTGGCTGACTATGTCACTCCCTCCAACCCCCCACCCACATTCAAAAACTTTTGATGTCCCTGTCCAAAGTCCTTAAAAACCTGACCCCTTTCAACATTTCCAGTTGTATTTCTTTTTTTTTTTTTTAAACCCTTGCACTTCGGTGTATTGTCTCATAGGTGGAAGAGTGGTAAGGGTGGGCAATGGGGGTCAAGTGACCCGCCCAGGGTCACACAGCTGGGAAGGGCTGAGGCCCGGTTTGAACCTAGGACCTCCCGTCTCTAGGCCTGACTCCCACTCCACTGAGCTACCCAGCTGCCCCCATCCAGTTGTATTTCAATTTATTCATCTACTAATACTCTACCATCCAAAAACACTGACTAGTCTTCTTACTGTTCCTATTCCTATTCCAAACTCTTTTTTTCACTGGCTATCCTCCATGCTTGGGATGCTCTGTTTTCTCACCTCAGCCTCCTGACTTTCCTGGCTTCCTTTTTTTGACTTTACTCAAATCCCATCTTCTACAGGAAGTCTTTCCCTGTTCCCTGCTAGTGCCTTTCCTCTGAAATTGGCTACCTATCTAATGTCCGTATACTTTTTTATGAGTTGTCTTCCCCATTAGAATATGAATTCCTTAAGAGTGGACAGATTAGCACAGGATCTGGAACATAACAAATATATATATTGACTAAATGACTAACTGTGAGGTAAAGTATATATAATCTATAACTTTTATGCTGTTATATTTTTTTTAAAAAAGGAACAAAGTATTAAAAATAGGAAACTTTTAGAAACAGAATATCAAGATATAATATTTAAAATAATGCCAAATAAACATTAGTCAAATAAGAGAATGGTTATGCTTTGTGCTTTAAAAAATTGTTTTTTAAACTCTTGGCTTCTGTCTTAGAAAGGATACGAAGTATCCTTTCTAAGGCAGAAGTGAAATAAAGGCTAGGCAATTGAGATGAACTGAATTGCCCAGGGTCACACAGCTAGGAAAGTGTTTGAGGTCATATTTGAATCCAGGACCTCCTGACTCTGGACCTGGGTCTCTATCCACTGAGCAACCTAGCTCTCCTGGCTTTAAATCTTTTTGACATTTTGATTTCATCAACATATTTGAATAATTTTTATGTATCATATAAATTAAACAATATACAAGTGTTTCTTAAGTGTCCACTTTGTAACAGGCCCTGGAAATACAAAGTAAAAAATAAAACCATCTCCTTCCAGGAGTTTACATTCTGTTAGAGGAGATAAAACATACATACCCATATATATGGGTACATTTGTGGGGATAAGGGGACCCACTAGAGCTGTGTTTTCAGTGGTATAGGGAGTTTCTATCCCTCTAGTAGTGTATTTTAATACATTCTCTGCAGCTCCTAGTCTTAGAAAGTTACCTGGAACAGTAAAAGATAAAGGGAGTTAAATAGGGGTGGAGTATGTAGCCAATTCTATATCTGCCAGACTGTGCTGCCTATCATATACAAAATCAATAGTGTCACTTTTTTATTTCCAGCTTCTGTGGAAGAATCAGAAGAGAGAAGGAATTTATTCAAATGAGAAAAAGGAAATTGTGCAGATGGCTTAGAGGGCACACTATTTTAGTGAAGTAGGTCAGAGGCTGAATTTGAGGAGGAGGAATTTGGCAAGATTTAGGAGAAATGGAGGAACATTTGCAGGAAAAAAATCTCTTGGTGCAAGTTTTGGTCCAGATTCTCCTTCCAGATTGAAAGAGAAACAAGATCAAAGACAATTAAGGAAGATGTAAAGGATTTAGAAGGGTCAAGGAGGATTAGGGAATAGAAATTAAAGAGGCAGATTCAAGAAAGGTAAAGAGAAGGTAGCTGGTAAGACAAGGCAGAGTAAGTAAAAAAGTTAAGTGGATAATCAGAGGGTTAAATAACTTTTTAGAAAAAAATGTCAGCTGAAACAACATGGTGAAATAGTTATGAAATTGATTCAAGGCTGAAAGTCTATAGTTTGGAGCTGTTGAGGAAAAAAAATTGGGGGATAGGTTTGTCAAGTTATTAAGAGATATGATCATTATCTGCAAGAAAGTTTAGCTAGCTTTTTAGGGTTGGGATTTTAAAACCCACAAGTAGTTTAAGGAGAAAAGGTTGAAAATATCAATCATTATACTTATTCTGTAATTCTATAGATAACCTAACTATGCTTTCTCATCCTATGTGACTTTTATTGATGTCCTTCGATAAATTTTTTATACCAAGTCAACCCTGGCTTGTGAGACTTCCTTTAGTATTCTTAATGGCATGGTCATCATTGCAATATAGTGTCTTCCTTTTTCTTATTCTTCACTCTCGCTATATAACCTATCCAACTTCTTTTCCTATTTTGAATTTCTAGAATTATATCTTTTATGTAACATTGCATGAAAGATGTCATGGTTAATAATCTATAGTTTATTTATGCTCCAATGTAAATCTCTTCATTGTACTTTTGGACAACAGTTTCAGAAATTGTGGAATTACATAATTCAGAGATATATATCATCACCAGAAGAGTATTGGTATTAAGAAGGATTTGTTTTCAGAGAGAAACTATAGAGAGATAATTGAAAACATTGGGCAGTTCCCAAATATAGTCTAATTCTCTTATTCCTATTCAATTTTAGGATTTAGTGAAATTCAACTTACCTCATTTTTCATCTATAAGAGCTGCCCAAGATAAATGTAATACTAGACTAGCTCAATGGGCTTTATCCAAATGCATATTATAGTATGGACAATAGGCATTCTTTATCTATTTGGTTTTTCCTGTGTGAATAGTCAAGTTGAATTTATTCTTAAGTCTCATTTAGGAGGCTCTTCAATGAAATGTAGAACAATGAACTTTATTTTACTTCTATTTTTTCTTCTAAGGAGAATGATTTTCTCCCTGGATCACTGCAGCACCCACCATGGGGTGGTGGCACCCACTTTGGGAATCACTGCTGTAGATTAAAGATTGGTGAACCTGATTTAGATTCCTGACAAAATTCAAGACCACATCTTTAAACGAATGGTATGACCACTTAGCATGGTATCATCAAGAAGAGGTCATGCCCCTGGGGGGCTGGATACCTAGGTGGCTCCTTGGATTCAGAGCCAGGTCAGGAGATAGGTGGTCCTGGGTTCAAACACTTCCTAGCTGTGTGAGCCTGGGAAAGTCACTTTAGCCTTATTTCCTAGCCCATACTGCTTTTCTGCCTTGGAATCAACACACAGAATTGATTCTAAGACAGAAGGTAAGGGTTTAAAAAAGAGAGAGATTATGCCAGATCATTTTCCTTTTTGTCAGAGTTGTCAGAATGGTAGATCAGGGGAATGCTCTAGATATATTTTACCTAGATTTTGGAAAGACATTTGTTAATGTCTCATGCTATTCTTATAGAAAAGATGGAGAAATGAGGGCTAGATTCAGCATTTTTAGAATTGGTTAAGTGGCAGACTCAGAAAGTAGTCATTAATGGGTCTTTTTATTTTGCAGGTAGGTCTTTAGTAGATTATCACAGGGATCTCAGCTTGGCTTGGCACCCTTTTCACATTTTTACTAGTGACTCACCAGTATGAAAGCATAGATAGCATATTTATCATATTTGAAGATGACAAAAAGTAAGAAGAAGCCAATTTGCTAGATGACAATCAGTATTAGAACAAATCTCAATAGGTTAGAATCCTAGCTTTTAAAAAAAGATTGAGCCACTAAACATAATGACAGGATCTAGTAGGGATAAATACAAAGTCTTGTACTTGAGTTTTTTAAAAATCAACTTCATAAGTACAACATGGGGGAGACATGACTACAGTCAGTTTGAGAGGTTTGAGAGTAGATTGCAAATTTATTAAGAGTTAACAGTGTAATATATTAGAAAAAAAAGTTCTCTCTTTCAAAAAGTACAGTGTCCAGAATGAGGCAAGGGATAATCTCAAGTTCTCTGACCTGGGAAGGCCATATCTGAGATTTTAAAAGGACATTCCACTTCAAGATCGACCCATACTTGGCTTTCTTGCCATTCCTCTTATTGATCACTCTTTCTCCTCTTTCTCCTGTCTCTGCTTTTGTAATGGTTCCAAGCCTGGAATACTCTCCTTTCTCAGCTCTGTCTCTTAGCTCAAGCTACCTACCTCAAGTAGGCTTTTCCAGGTAACCTCAGCTGCTAGTGCTTTCCCTTTAAGATTACTTCACACTTACTCTGTCTTTTGTATGTACCCATTTGATGTTCCTGTTTTCTCCCTCATTAGAATGTAAACTCCTTAAGAGCATGGACGGTTTTTCCCTCTTTTTTTTTCTTTCTTCCTTCCTTCCTTCCTTTCTCTCTCTCTCTCTTTTTTTTTCTTCTTTTTTTTTTTTTTTCTCAGTGTGTGTTAGCACTTGTGCCTGGCACACAGTAAGTACTTAATGAATCCCTGCTGATTAAGTTCAAAAATATTGGGAGAAGGGTACCTTGTAGGGGAAAAGGCCACAAGATGATGCCATTTGGGAACTGGTTGAAAGAGGGTGAGGGGGTGTTATCCTGGAGATTTAGTAAGGGACATGATCTTTGTTATCAAGTCCTCAAACAATTGTCATTTGGAAGAAGCATTAAACTTGTTCTGCTTGGTCCCAGAAATTCAAAATACTGTTAATAGGTAGAAGCTATAAAGATGCAGATTTGGGCAAAACTCCCTGAATAACAATTATGTTTGTCAAAGTAAAATTTCTCAAGAGACAGTGTATTCCTCAACACTGGAGGTATACAAGCAAAATCTTGATCAAGTTCATAGATTTTGAGGAGGTAGAAACTGAAGTGCCATTTCATCAACTTTTTTATCATATGGATGGGAAACTTAAGCCCAGAGATGTTAGGTAACTTGCCTAAGATCACACTGATAGCAAATAGACTGGAGAAGATTTGAACTCAGGCCCTCTGATTCATAGAAATAAGGAAAGCAAACTGTCAATGTCACTATTAGTAGTGCAGTGGAAAGGACTCTGGCCCTGAAGTCAGAAGAGTCTTGATTTGAATCATGGCTCTTCTGCTTTGTTATGTGACCATGAGAGGGATGTGGGAGGGAATAAGCCTTTATATATAGTGCTTTACAAATATAATCTCATTTGATCATCACAACAACCCTGGGAGGTAGGTGCTATTATGACCTTTATTTTATAGAAGATGAAAATGAGGGAAACAGGGGTTAAGTGACTTTCCTAGTGTCACATAGCTAGTGTTGGAGTTTGGTTTTGAACTCAGGTCTTCCAGATTCTGGGCCTAGTACTCTGTCCACTGTGGCTCTACCTAGCTTTGGAAACTACTGGCAAGTTCCTTTACTGGTCTATCTGACCCTTAGTTTCCTACATTATAAATAAGAAGCCTAGATGATATCTAATGTTCATTATGGCTTTAAATCTATGATCCATTTGATCCTATTATCTTCTTTCTAGACTGCTAGAAGTATGGTATAAGAGAAAAACTGTCAGATTTATTTTTAGAAGACCTAGGTTTTGGATCCATGCTCTGTTACTCCTTCTATGATTCTGGACAATCTCTTTACTTCTTTGGGCCTCAATTTCCTTCTTTAGAAATCAAAGGGATTAGAATACAGGATCTCCAGGAACCCCTTATCTCTGAATCGTTCACTGGTTACCAGTTCCATATATTGTTTTTAACAAATTTCATTGCTCTTTTGTAGATGCATCGGAATTCAAGAGGCTTTCATCATCTGTACGGTTGAATGCCAAATATCATCCCAGAAGGGCACAGTTGGATTGGGGTAATACTCTTTCGAATAAGCAAGGGTGGGGAGGCAGCCTGCTTTAGTGGAGGCAGTCAGAAGTCCCAAATTCTACTTTTCCTGCTGTGACCGTGGGTCACATTTCCCTTTCCAAATCTTGATTATACTGGTGCTGCATGTCTCAGAAAGTTTTTGCTCAGTTTATAAGCCTAAAAGCAACATGAAACTGTAATTTTAATTTTGTTATTGATAATAAAGTTTGGTTGAGATTACACCCCTCTATAGACACATTAGGTTGTTTCTTTGTGTGTGTGTTGTTTTTTTTTTTAATGTAATGACCAGTCTACAATTCTTAATGTAGATAATAGAGGGTGGAACCAGCCAGGAGTCCTGACATATTCTGTTGCTCAGAGGGATCTTTTTTTGGCTTCTGATTCCACACTATCAGTATGAAGAGCACTAGGATTATATGCTAAATTTGAAAATGTGGGCCTTGGTATACATTAGCATTTGGAAATGGAAAAATCTGAGAAAGCAATTCGTGTTTCACAGGGCCCATTTTTTACACTGCTCCACTAGAACGGGGGAAACGTGCGGGCCATGCCTGGGCAGGGGGCGGGAGGGGCACACAGTCAAGCTACGACTGAACCACGCGGGTAGTGGCCAGAGGGATGATGCATGCCTCGTTGTGCCCGCCCTGGACTGAGGTCTGGTTGGGTGGCCGCCCTATGTAGGCTGGCGGGGGTCCGAGGATGGGCCATGACGTGGCGGCGGGGCCGCGTCCGGGGCGGGGGGCTGGGAGAGGGGACGGGTGTTGGGTGTAAGCAAAGAGGCCGAGCTGGGCCCTGACGTGGCGGCGGAGCCGTGGGAATGGGCGGGGCCGTGGGAAGGGGCGGGTCAGGGCGCTGCACTGTACTGAGCTCCGGCCAGAGGGCGCCCCAGCCTCGGTCTTCCCTGCCTGGGAGACCTCCCAGCATCTGGCGGCCTACGAGGAGGCTGGGAGTAACCGTGCTGGGGATTGGGCTGGCGGCGCTGCTGGGCCTTGATGGAGCTGGGGCAACCCCGCCCCGTCATCGCCCTTCCCCCTCCCTCCCCTGAGCCTGGGTCGGGCCTGGAGGGAAAGGAAGACTGGGATGAAGCGCCTCTTTTTTGCAGCCTAAGTCTCCTCCACCGCAGAAGCGGCCACAGCCGCGGCAGCAGCCCCGCCCATCCGGACCAATCAGCGGCTTAGGCACAAATATGCAAATAAGACGCCTGTGCTGTCGGTGTGCCGCTCGTTGGGGCTGGTGGGGTCGCGCTTGGGGAGTGAACTGGGCCAATCAGGCGGGTGCGTGGCGGCGCGGGGGAGGCGGTGCCCCTTCCCTCCTCCCTCCTCGACCCCGCTCTGACAGGGGGGCCTGGCCGCGCCGCCGGTAAGTGCTGCCGCTGCCGCCGCCTCCGCCGCCAACCGCTGCCAACTGCCGCCGGAGGGGACAGCCGGGGCCCCCGCTCAACTGGTGGGGAGAGGCTGGAGGGCGGGAGGCGCGCGGGCTGGGGCCGGTGGGAGCGGGTGTCTTCTCTGGCGGGTGGTCTTGGTGCCCCTTCAGGGCCAGCCGGTCGTGTCAGTCTTCGCCGAGGTGGGGGGCCGGCGCCGCCAGCGGCGGGGGGCGGCTCCG